>NC_048573.1:17449487-17594487 GCF_013265735.2 Oncorhynchus mykiss
AGGAGAGGGAGAAACAGTCTAGTACAGCTATATTAGAGAGGAAGATGGAAAACAAGTCTAGTATAGACACATTAGAGAGGAGGAGGAGGGAGAACCAGTCTAGAATAGCTACATTAGAGAGGAGGAGGAGGGAGAACCAGTCTAGTATAGATACATTAGAGAGGAGGAGGAGGAGGAGGGAGAACCAGTCTTGAATAGCTACATTAGAGAGGAGGAGGGAGAACCAGTCTTGAATAGCCACATTAAAGAGGAAGAGGAGGGAGAACCAGTCAGGCATAGATACATTAGAGAGGACGAGGAGGGAGAACCAGTCTAGTACAGCTACATTAGAGAGGAGGAGGTGGGAGAACCAGTCAATTATAGATACATTGGAGAGGAGGAGGAGTGAGAACCAGTCTAGTACAGCTACATTAGAGAGGAGGGGGAGAGAGTACCAGTCTAGTACAGCTACATTAGAGAGGCGGAGGAGGGAGAACCAGTGTAGTATAGCTACATTAGAGAGGAGGAGGGAGAACTAGTCAAGTAAAAATATATTAGAGAGGAGGAGGAGGGAGAAACAGTCTAGAATAGCTACATTAGAGAGGAGGAGGAGGAGGGAAACCAGTCTAGAATAGCTACATTAGAGAGGAGGAGGAGGGAGAACCAGTCTAGTATAGATACATTAGAGAGGAGGAGGAGGAGGAGGGAGAACCAGTCTTGAATAGCTACATTAGAGAGGAGGAGGGAGAACCAGTCTTGAATAGCTACATTAAAGAGGAAGAGGAGGGAGAACCAGTCAGGCATAGATACATTAGAGAGGACGAGGAGGGAGAACCAGTCTAGTACAGCTACATTAGAGAGGAGGAGGTCGGAGAACCAGTCTATTATAGATACATTGGAGAGGAGGAGGAGTGAGAACCAGTCTAGTACAGCTACATTAGAGAGGAGGGGGAGAGAGTACCAGTCTAGTACAGCTACATTAGAGAGGCGGAGGAGGGAGAACCAGTGTAGTATAGCTACATTAGAGAGGAGGAGGAGGGAGAAAATGTCTAGTATAGCTACATTAGAGAGGAGGAGGAGGGAGAACAAGTCTAGTATAGCTACATTAGAGAGGAAGAGGGAGAACCAGTGTAGTAATGCTACATTAGAGAGGAGGAGTGAGCGCCAGTCTAGAAAAGCTACATTAGAGAAGAGGAGGGAGAACCTGTCTAGTACAGCTAAATAAGAGAGGAGGAGGGGAAACCTGTCTAGTAAATCTACATTAAAGGGGAGGAGGAGGGAGAACCAGTATATTATAGATACATTAGAGAGGAGGAGGAGGGAGAACCAGTCTAGTATAGCTACATTAGAGAGGAGAAGGGAGAACAAGTCTAGTATAGCTACATTAGAGAGGAGGAGGGAGAACCAGTCTAGTACAGCTACATTCGAGAGGAGGAGGAGAGAGAACCAGTCTAGTACAGCTACATTAGAGAGGAGGAGAGAGTACCAGTCTAGTACAGCTACATTAGAGAGGAGGAGGGAGAACCAGTCTAGTACAGCTACATTAGAGAGGAGGAGGGAGAACCAGTCTAGTACAGCTACATTCGAGAGGAGGAGGAGAGAGAACCAGTCTAGTACAGCTACATTAGAGAGGAGGAGGGATAACCAGTCTAGTATAGCTACATTAGAGAGGAGGAGGGAGAACCAGTCTAGTAAAGCTACATTAAAGAGAAGGAGGAGGGACAACCAGTCAAGCATAGATACATTAGAGAGGAGGAGGAGGGAGAACCAGTCTAGTACAGCTACATTAGAGAGGAGGATGTGGGAGAACCAGTCTAGTAAAGCTACATTAAAGAGGAGGACGTGCGAGAACCAGTCTATTATAGAAACATTGGAGAGAAGGAGGAGTGAGAACCATTCTAGTACAGCTACATTAGAGAGGAGAGGGAGAGAGAACCAGTCTAGTATATCTACATTAGAGAGGAGGAGGGAGAACCAGTCTAGTATAGATACATTAGAGAGGAGGAGGAGGGAGAACCAGTCTAGAATAGCTACATTAGAGAGGAGGAGGGAGAGCCAGTCTAGTATAGATACATTAGAGAGGAGGAGGAAGGACAACCAGTCAAGCATAGATACATTAGAGAGGAGAAGGAGGGAGAACCAGTCTAGTACAGCGACATTAGAGTGGAGGAGGAGGGAAAACCAGTCTAGAATAGCTACATTAGAGAGGAGGGAGAACCAGTCAAGTAAAATTACATTAGAGAGGAGGACGAGGGAGAAACAGTCTAGTACAGCTACATTAGAGAGGAGGATGGAAAACCAGTCTAGTATAGATACATTAAAGAGGAGGAGGAGGGAGAACCAGTCTAGAATAGCTACATTAGAGAGGAGGAGGCGGGAGAACCAGTCTAGTATAGATACATTAAAGCGGAGGAGGGAGAACCAGTCTAGTATAGCTACATTAGAGAGGAGGAGGAGGGAGAACCATTCAAGCATAGATACATTAGAGAGAAGGAGAGAGAACCAGTGTAGTATAGATACATTAGAGAGGAGGAGGAGGAGGGAGAACCAGTCTTGAATAGCTACATTAGAGAGGAGGAGGAGGGAGAACCAGTCTAGAATAGATACATTAGAGAGGAGGAGGAGTGAGAACCATTCTAGTACAGCTACATTAGAGAGGAGGGGGAGAGAGAACCAGTCTAGTACAGCTACATTAGAGAGGAGGAGGAGGGAGAACCAGTGTAGTATAGATACATTAGAGAGGAGGAGGAGGAGGGAGAACCATTCTAGTACAGCTACATTAGATAGGAGGAGGAGGGAGAACCAGTCTAGTGCAGCTACATTAGAGAGGAGGAGGGAGAACCAGTCTAGTATAGCTACATTAGAGAGGAGGAGGGAGAACCAGTCAAGTAAAAATATATTAGAGAGGAGGAGGAGGGAGAAACAGTCTAGTACAGCTACATTAGAGAGGAGGATGGAAAACCAGTCTAGTATAGATACTTTAGAGAGGAGGAGGAGGGAGAACCAGTCTAGTATAGATACATTAGAGAGGAGGAGGAGGGCGAACCAGTCAAGCATAGATACATTAGAGAGGAGGAGGGAGAACCATTGTAGTATAGATACATTAGAGAGGAGGAAGAGGGAGAAACAGTCTAGTACAGCTACATTAGAGAGGAAGATGGAAAACCAGTCTAGTATAGAAACATTAGAGAGGAGGAGGAGGAGGGAGAACCAGTCTAGAATAGCTACATTAGAGAGGAGGAGGAGGGAGAACCAGTCTAGTATAGATACATTAGAGAGGAGGAGGAGGAGGAGGGAGAACCAGTCTTGAATAGCTACATTAGAGAGGAGGAGGGAGAACCAGTCTTGAATAGCTACATTAAAGAGGAAGAGGAGGGAGAACCAGTCAGGCATAGATACATTAGAGAGGAGGAGGACGGAGAACCAGTCTAGGACAGCTACATTAGAGAGGAGGAGGTGGGAGAACCAGTCTATTATAGATACATTGGAGAGGAGGAGGAGTGAGAACCATTCTAGTACAGCTACATTAGAGAGGAGGGGGAGAGAGTACCAGTCTAGTACAGCTACATTAGAGAGGCGGAGGAGGGAGAACCAGTGTAGTATAGATACATTAGAGAGGAGGAGGAGGGAGAAAACGTCTAGTATAGCTACATTAGAGAGGAGGAGGAGGGAGAACAAGTCTAGTATAGCTACATTAGAGAGGAAGAGGGAGAACCAGTGTAGTAATGCTACATTAGAGAGGAGGAGGGAGACCCTGTCTAGTACAGCTAAATAAGAGAGGAGGAGGGGAAACCTGTCTAGTAAATCTACATTAAAGGGGAGGAGGAGGGAGAACCAGTATATTATAGATACATTAGAGAGGAGGAGGAGGGAGAAACAGTCTAGTATAGCTACATTAGAGAGGAGGAGGTAGAACCAGTCTAATACAGCTACATGAGAGAGGAGGAGGGAGAACCAGTGTAGTATAGCTACATTAGAGAGGAGGAGGAGAGAGAACCAGTCTAGTACAGCTACATTAGAGAGGAGGAGGGAGGACCAGTCTAGTAAACCTACATTAAAGAGGAGAAGGAGGGAGAACCAGTCTAGCATAGATACATTAGAGAGGAGGAGGAGGGAGAACCAGTCTTGTAGAGCTACATTAGAGAGGAGGAGGAGGAGGGAGAACCAGTCTAGTACAGCTACATTAGAGAGGAGGAGGAGGGAGAACCAGTGTAGTATAGATACATTAGAGAGGAGGTGGAGGAGGGAGAAAACGTCTAGTATAGCTACATTAGAGAGGAGGAGGAGGGAGAACAAGTCTAGTATAGCTACATTAGAGAGGAAGAGGGAGAACCAGTGTAGTAATGCTACATTAGAGAGGTGGAGTAGGAACCAGTCTAGTAAAACTACATTAGAGAGGAGGAGGAGGGAGAACCAGTATAGTACAGCTACATTAGAGAGGAGGAGGTGGGAGAACCAGTCTAGTAAAGCTACATTAAAGAGGAGGATGTGCTAGAACCAGTCTATTATAGATACATTGGAGAGGAGGAGGAGTGAGAACCATTCTAGTACAGCTACATTAGAGAGGAGGGGGAGAGAGAACCAGTCTAGTACAGCTACATTAGAGAGGAGGAGGAGGGAGAACCAGTGTAGTATAGATACATTAGAGAGGAGGAGGAGGAGGGAGAACCATTCTAGTACAGCTACATTAGAGAGGAGGGGGAGAGAGAACCAGTCTAGTACAGCTACATTAGATAGGAGGAGGAGGGAGAACCAGTCTAGTGCAGCTACATTAGAGAGGAGGAGGGAGAACCAGTCTAGTATAGCTACATTAGAGAGGAGGAGGGAGAACTAGTCAAGTAAAAATATATTAGAGAGGAGGAGGAGGGAGAAACAGTCTAGTACAGCTACATTAGAGAGGAGGATGGAAAACCAGTCTAGTATAGATACATTAGAGAGGAGGAGGAGGGAGAGCCAGTCTAGTATAGATACATTAGAGAGGAGGAGGAGGGAGAACCAGTCAAGCATAGATACATTAGAGAGGAGGATGGAGAACCATTGTAGTATAGATACATTAGAGAGAAGGGAGAGGGAGAAACAGTCTAGTACAGCTATATTAGAGAGGAAGATGGAAAACCAGTCTAGTATAGACACATTAGAGAGGAGGAGGAGGAGGGAGAACCAGTCTAGTATAGATACATTAGAGAGGAGGAGGAGGAGGAGGGAGAACCAGTCTTGAATAGCTACATTAGAGAGGAGGAGGGAGAACCAGTCTTGAATAGCTACATTAAAGAGGAAGAGGAGGGAGAACCAGTCAAGCATAGATACATTATAGAGGAGGAGGAGGGAGAACCAGTCTAGTAAAGCTACATTAAAGAGGAGGATGTGTGAGAACCAGTCTATTATAGATACATTGGAGAGGAGGAGGAGTGAGAACCATTCTAGGACAGCTACATTAGAGAGGAGGGGGAGAGAGAACCAGTCTAGTATATCTACATTAGAGAGGAGGAGGGAGAACCAGTCTAGTATAGATACATTAGAGAGGAGGAGGAGGGACAACCAGTATAGTACAGCTACATTAGAGAGGAGGAGGTGGGAGAACCAGTCTAGTACAGCTACATTAGAGAGGAGGAGGGAGAACCAGTCTAGTATAGCTACATTAGAGAGGAGGAGGAGGGAGAACCAGTCAAGCATAGATACATTAGAGAGAAGGAGGGAGAACCAGTGTAGTATAGATACATTAGAGAGGAGGAGGAGGAGGGAGAACCAGTCTTGAATAGCTACATTAGAGAGGGGGAGGAGGGAGAACCAGTCTAGTATAGATACATTAGAGAGGAGGAGGAGGGAGAACCAGTATAGTACAGCTACATTAGAGAGGAGGAGGTGGGAGAACCAGTCTAGTAAAGCTACATTAAAGAGGAGGATTTGCGAGAACCAGTCTATTATAGATACATTGGAGAGGAGGAGGAGTGAGAACCATTCTAGTACAGCTACATTAGAGAGGAGGGGGAGAGAGAACCAGTCTAGTACAGCTACATTAGAGAGGAGGAGGAGGGAGAACCAGTGTAGTATAGATACATTAGAGAGGAGGAGGAGGAGGGAGAACCATTCTAGTACAGCTACATTAGATAGGAGGAGGAGGGAGAACCAGTCTAGTGCAGCTACATTAGAGAGGAGGAGGGAGAACCAGTCTAGTATAGCTACATTAGAGAGGAGGAGGGAGAACTAGTCAAGTAAAAATATATTAGAGAGGAGGAGGAGGGAGAAACAGTCTAGTACAGCTACATTAGAGAGGAGGATGGAAAACCAGTCTAGTATAGACACATTAGAGAGGAGGAGGGAGAACCATTGTAGTATAGAAACATTAGAGAGAAGGAAGAGGGAGAAACAGTCTAGTACAGCTATATTAGAGAGGAAGATGGAAAACCAGTCTAGTATAGACACATTAGAGAGGAGGAGGAGGAGGGAGAACCAGTCTAGAATAGCTACATTAGAGAGGAGGAGGAGGGAGAACCAGTCTAGTATAGATACATTAGAGAGGAGGAGGAGGAGGAGGGAGAACCAGTCTTGAATAGCTACATTAGAGAGGAGGAGGGAGAACCAGTCTTGAATAGCTACATTAAAGAGGAAGAGGAGGGAGAACCAGTCAGGCATAGATACATTAGAGAGGACGAGGAGGGAGAACCAGTCTAGTACAGCTACATTAGAGAGGAGGAGGTGGGAGAACCAGTCTATTATAGATACATTGGAGAGGAGGAGGAGTGAGAACCAGTCTAGTACAGCTACATTAGAGAGGAGGGGGAGAGAGTACCAGTCTAGTACAGCTACATTAGAGAGGCGGAGGAGGGAGAACCAGTGTAGTATAGCTACATTAGAGAGGAGGAGGAGGGAGAAAACGTCTAGTATAGCTACATTAGAGAGGAGGAGGAGGGAGAACAAGTCTAGTATAGCTACATTAGAGAGGAAGAGGGAGAACCAGTGTAGTAATGCTACATTAGAGAGGAGGAGTGAGAGCCAGTCTAGAAAAGCTACATTAGAGAAGAGGAGGGAGAACCTGTCTAGTACAGCTAAATAAGAGAGGAGGAGGGGAAACCTGTCTAGTAAATCTACATTAAAGGGGAGGAGGAGGGAGAACCAGTATATTATAGATACATTAGAGAGGAGGAGGAGGGAGAACCAGTCTAGTATAGCTACATTAGAGAGGAGGAGGGAGAACAAGTCTAGTATAGCTACATTAGAGAGGAGGAGGGAGAACCAGTCTAGTACAGCTACATTCGAGAGGAGGAGGAGAGAGAACCAGTCTAGTACAGCTACATTAGAGAGGAGGAGGGATAACCAGTCTAGTATAGCTACATTAGAGAGGAGGAGGGAGAACCAGTCTAGTAAAGCTACATTAAAGAGAAGGAGGAGGGACAACCAGTCAAGCATAGATACATTAGAGAGGAGGAGGAGGGAGAACCAGTCTAGTACAGCTACATTAGAGAGGAGGATGTGGGAGAACCAGTCTAGTAAAGCTACATTAAAGAGGAGGACGTGCGAGAACCAGTCTATTATAGAAACATTGGAGAGGAGGAGGAGTGAGAACCATTCTAGTACAGCTACATTAGAGAGGAGAGGGAGAGAGAACCAGTCTAGTATATCTACATTAGAGAGGAGGAGGGAGAACCAGTCTAGTATAGATACATTAGAGAGGAGGAGGAGGGAGAACCAGTCTAGAATAGCTACATTAGAGAGGAGGAGGGAGAGCCAGTCTAGTATAGATACATTAGAGAGGAGGAGGAAGGACAACCAGTCAAGCATAGATACATTAGAGAGAAGAAGGAGGGAGAACCAGTCTAGTACAGCGACATTAGAGTGGAGGAGGAGGGAAAACCAGTCTAGAATAGCTACATTAGAGAGGAGGGAGAACCAGTCAAGTAAAATTACATTAGAGAGGAGGACGAGGGAGAAACAGTCTAGTACAGCTACATTAGAGAGGAGGATGGAAAACCAGTCTAGTATAGATACATTAAAGAGGAGGAGGAGGGAGAACCAGTCTAGAATAGCTACATTAGAGAGGAGGAGGCGGGAGAACCAGTCTAGTATAGATACATTAAAGCGGAGGAGGGAGAACCAGTCTAGTATAGCTACATTAGAGAGGAGGAGGAGGGAGAACCAGTCAAGCATAGATACATTAGAGAGAAGGAGAGAGAACCAGTGTAGTATAGATACATTAGAGAGGAGGAGGAGGAGGGAGAACCAGTCTTGAATAGCTACATTAGAGAGGAGGAGGAGGGAGAACCAGTCTAGTATAGATACATTAGAGAGGAGGAGGAGTGAGAACCATTCTAGTACAGCTACATTAGAGAGGAGGGGGAGAGAGAACCAGTCTAGTACAGCTACATTAGAGAGGAGGAGGAGGGAGAACCAGTGTAGTATAGATACATTAGAGAGGAGGAGGAGGAGGGAGAACCATTCTAGTACAGCTACATTAGATAGGAGGAGGAGGGAGAACCAGTCTAGTGCAGCTACATTAGAGAGGAGGAGGGAGAACCAGTCTAGTATAGCTACATTAGAGAGGAGGAGGGAGAACCAGTCTAGTATAGATACATTAGAGAGGAGGAGGAGGGCGAACCAGTCAAGCATAGATACATTAGAGAGGAGGAGGGAGAACCATTGTAGTATAGATACATTAGAGAGGAGGAAGAGGGAGAAACAGTCTAGTACAGCTACATTAGAGAGGAAGATGGAAAACCAGTCTAGTATAGACACATTAGAGAGGAGGAGGAGGAGGGAGAACCAGTCTAGAATAGCTACAATAGAGAGGAGGAGGAGGGAGAACCAGTCTAGTATAGATACATTAGAGAGGAGGAGGAGGAGGAGGGAGAACCAGTCTTGAATAGCTACATTAGAGAGGAGGAGGGAGAACCAGTCTTGAATAGCTACATTAAAGAGGAAGAGGAGGGAGAACCAGTCAGGCATAGATACATTAGAGAGGAGGAGGACGGAGAACCAGTCTAGGACAGCTACATTAGAGAGGAGGAGGTGGGAGAACCAGTCTATTATAGATACATTGGAGAGGTGGAGGAGTGAGAACCATTCTAGTACAGCTACATTAGAGAGGAGGGGGAGAGAGTACCAGTCTAGTACAGCTACATTAGAGAGGCGGAGGAGGGAGAACCAATGTAGTATAGATACATTAGAGAGGAGGAGGAGGAGGGAGAACCATTCTAGTACAGCTACATTAGATAGGAGGAGGAGGGAGAAAACGTCTAGTATAGCTACATTAGAGAGGAGGAGGAGGGAGAACAAGTCTAGTATAGCTACATTAGAGAGGAAGAGGGAGAACCAGTGTAGTAATGCTACATTAGAGAGGAGGAGGGAGACCCTGTCTAGTACAGCTAAATAAGAGAGGAGGAGGGGAAACCTGTCTAGTAAATCTACATTAAAGGGGAGGAGGAGGGAGAACCAGTATATTATAGATACATTAGAGAGGAGGAGGAGGGAGAAACAGTCTAGTATAGCTACATTAGAGAGGAGGAGGTAGAACCAGTCTAATACAGCTACATGAGAGAGGAGGAGGGAGAACCAGTGTAGTATAGCTACATTAGAGAGGAGGAGGAGAGAGAACCAGTCTAGTACAGCTACATTAGAGAGGAGGAGGGAGGACCAGTCTAGTAAACCTACATTAAAGAGGAGAAGGAGGGAGAACCAGTCTAGCATAGATATATTAGAGAGGAGGAGGAGGGAGAACCAGTCTTGTAGAGCTACATTAGAGAGGAGGAGGAGGGAGAACCAGTCTAGTACAGCTACATTAGAGAGGAGGAGGAGGGAGAACCAGTGTAGTATAGATACATTAGAGAGGAGGTGGAGGAGGGAGAAAACGTCTAGTATAGCTACATTAGAGAGGAGGAGGGAGAACAAGTCTAGTATAGCTACATTAGAGAGGAAGAGGGAGAACCAGTGTAGTAATGCTACATTACAGAGGTGGAGTAGGAACCAGTCTAGTAAAACTACATTAGAGAGGAGGAGGAGGGAGAACCAATATAGTACAGCTACATTAGAGAGGAGGAGGTGGGAGAACCAGTCTAGTAAAGCTACATTAAAGAGGAGGATGTGCTAGAACCAGTCTATTATAGATACATTGGAGAGGAGGAGGAGTGAGAACCATTCTAGTACAGCTACATTAGAGAGGAGGGGGAGAGAGAACCAGTCTAGTACAGCTACATTAGAGAGGAGGAGGAGGGAGAACCAGTGTAGTATAGATACATTAGAGAGGAGGAGGAGGAGGGAGAACCATTCTAGTACAGCTACATTAGATAGGAGGAGGAGGGAGAACCAGTCTAGTGCAGCTACATTAGAGAGGAGGAGGGAGAACCAGTCTAGTATAGCTACATTAGAGAGGAGGAGGGAGAACTAGTCAAGTAAAAATATATTAGAGAGGAGGAGGAGGGAGAAACAGTCTAGTACAGCTACATTAGAGAGGAGGATGGAAAACCAGTCTAGTATAGACACATTAGAGAGGAGGAGGGAGAACCATTGTAGTATAGAAACATTAGAGAGAAGGAAGAGGGAGAAACAGTCTAGTACAGCTATATTAGAGAGGAAGATGGAAAACCAGTCTAGTATAGACACATTAGAGAGGAGGAGGAGGGAGAAAACGTCTAGTATAGCTACATTAGAGAGGAGGAGGAGGGAGAACAAGTCTAGTATAGCTACATTAGAGAGGAAGAGGGAGAACCAGTGTAGTAATGCTACATTAGAGAGGAGGAGGGAGACCCTGTCTAGTACAGCTAAATAAGAGAGGAGGAGGGGAAACCTGTCTAGTAAATCTACATTAAAGGGGAGGAGGAGGGAGAACCAGTATATTATAGATACATTAGAGAGGAGGAGGAGGGAGAAACAGTCTAGTATAGCTACATTAGAGAGGAGGAGGTAGAACCAGTCTAATACAGCTACATGAGAGAGGAGGAGGGAGAACCAGTGTAGTATAGCTACATTAGAGAGGAGGAGGAGAGAGAACCAGTCTAGTACAGCTACATTAGAGAGGAGGAGGGAGGACCAGTCTAGTAAACCTACATTAAAGAGGAGAAGGAGGGAGAACCAGTCTAGCATAGATACATTAGAGAGGAGGAGGAGGGAGAACCAGTCTTGTAGAGCTACATTAGAGAGGAGGAGGAGGGAGAACCAGTCTAGTACAGCTACATTAGAGAGGAGGAGGAGGGAGAACCAGTGTAGTATAGATACATTAGAGAGGAGGTGGAGGAGGGAGAAAACGTCTAGTATAGCTACATTAGAGAGGAGGAGGAGGGAGAACAAGTCTAGTATAGCTACATTAGAGAGGAAGAGGGAGAACCAGTGTAGTAATGCTACATTACAGAGGTGGAGTAGGAACCAGTCTAGTAAAACTACATTAGAGAGGAGGAGGAGGGAGAACCAGTATAGTACAGCTACATTAGAGAGGAGGAGGTGGGAGAACCAGTCTAGTAAAGCTACATTAAAGAGGAGGATGTGCTAGAACCAGTCTATTATAGATACATTGGAGAGGAGGAGGAGTGAGAACCATTCTAGTACAGCTACATTAGAGAGGAGGGGGAGAGAGAACCAGTCTAGTACAGCTACATTAGAGAGGAGGAGGAGGGAGAACCAGTGTAGTATAGATACATTAGAGAGGAGGAGGAGGGAGAAAACGTCTAGTATAGCTACATTAGAGAGGAGGAGGGAGAACCATTGTAGCATAGATACATTAGAGAGGAGGAAGAGGGAGAAACAGTCTAGCACAGCTACATTAGAGAGGAGGATGGAAAACCAGTCTAGTATAGATACATTAGAGAGGAGGAGGAGGGAGAACCAGTCTAGTATAGATACATTAGAGAGGAGGAGGAGGGCGAACCAGTCAAGCATAGATACATTAGAGAGGAGGAGGGAGAACCATTGTAGTATAGATACATTAGAGAGGAGGAAGAGGGAGAAACAGTCTAGTACAGCTACATTAGAGAGGAAGATGGAAAACCAGTCTAGTATAGACACATTAGAGAGGAGGAGGAGGAGGGAGAACCAGTCTAGAATAGCTACATTAGAGAGGAGGAGGAGGGAGAACCAGTCTAGTATAGATACATTAGAGAGGAGGAGGAGGAGGAGGGAGAACCAGTCTTGAATAGCTACATTAGAGAGGAGGAGGGAGAACCAGTCTTGAATAGCTACATTAAAGAGGAAGAGGAGGGAGAACCAGTCAGGCATAGATACATTAGAGAGGAGGAGGACGGAGAACCAGTCTAGGACAGCTACATTAGAGAGGAGGATGGAAAACCAGTCTAGTATAGACACATTAGAGAGGAGGAGGGAGAACCATTGTAGTATAGAAACATTAGAGAGAAGGAAGAGGGAGAAACAGTCTAGTACAGCTATATTAGAGAGGAAGATGGAAAACCAGTCTAGTATAGACACATTAGAGAGGAGGAGGAGGGAGAAAACGTCTAGTATAGCTACATTAGAGAGGAGGAGGAGGGAGAACAAGTCTAGTATAGCTACATTAGAGAGGAAGAGGGAGAACCAGTGTAGTAATGCTACATTAGAGAGGAGGAGGGAGACCCTGTCTAGTACAGCTAAATAAGAGAGGAGGAGGGGAAACCTGTCTAGTAAATCTACATTAAAGGGGAGGAGGAGGGAGAACCAGTATATTATAGATACATTAGAGAGGAGGAGGAGGGAGAAACAGTCTAGTATAGCTACATTAGAGAGGAGGAGGTAGAACCAGTCTAATACAGCTACATGAGAGAGGAGGAGGGAGAACCAGTGTAGTATAGCTACATTAGAGAGGAGGAGGAGAGAGAACCAGTCTAGTACAGCTACATTAGAGAGGAGGAGGGAGGACCAGTCTAGTAAACCTACATTAAAGAGGAGAAGGAGGGAGAACCAGTCTAGCATAGATACATTAGAGAGGAGGAGGAGGGAGAACCAGTCTTGTAGAGCTACATTAGAGAGGAGGAGGAGGGAGAACCAGTCTAGTATAGATACATTAGAGAGGAGGAGGAGTGAGAACCATTCTAGTACAGCTACATTAGAGAGGAGGGGGAGAGAGAACCAGTCTAGTACAGCTACATTAGAGAGGAGGAGGAGGGAGAACCAGTGTAGTATAGATACATTAGAGAGGAGGAGGAGGAGGGAGAACCATTCTAGTACAGCTACATTAGATAGGAGGAGGAGGGAGAACCAGTCTAGTGCAGCTACATTAGAGAGGAGGAGGGAGAACCAGTCTAGTATAGCTACATTAGAGAGGAGGAGGGAGAACCAGTCTAGTATAGATACATTAGAGAGGAGGAGGAGGGCGAACCAGTCAAGCATAGATACATTAGAGAGGAGGAGGGAGAACCATTGTAGTATAGATACATTAGAGAGGAGGAAGAGGGAGAAACAGTCTAGTACAGCTACATTAGAGAGGAAGATGGAAAACCAGTCTAGTATAGACACATTAGAGAGGAGGAGGAGGAGGGAGAACCAGTCTAGAATAGCTACAATAGAGAGGAGGAGGAGGGAGAACCAGTCTAGTATAGATACATTAGAGAGGAGGAGGAGGGAGAAACAGTCTAGTATAGCTACATTAGAGAGGAGGAGGTAGAACCAGTCTAATACAGCTACATGAGAGAGGAGGAGGGAGAACCAGTGTAGTATAGCTACATTAGAGAGGAGGAGGAGAGAGAACCAGTCTAGTACAGCTACATTAGAGAGGAGGAGGGAGGACCAGTCTAGTAAACCTACATTAAAGAGGAGAAGGAGGGAGAACCAGTCTAGCATAGATACATTAGAGAGGAGGAGGAGGGAGAACCAGTCTTGTAGAGCTACATTAGAGAGGAGGAGGAGGGAGAACCAGTCTAGTACAGCTACATTAGAGAGGAGGAGGAGGGAGAACCAGTGTAGTATAGATACATTAGAGAGGAGGTGGAGGAGGGAGAAAACGTCTAGTATAGCTACATTAGAGAGGAGGAGGAGGGAGAACAAGTCTAGTATAGCTACATTAGAGAGGAAGAGGGAGAACCAGTGTAGTAATGCTACATTACAGAGGTGGAGTAGGAACCAGTCTAGTAAAACTACATTAGAGAGGAGGAGGAGGGAGAACCAGTATAGTACAGCTACATTAGAGAGGAGGAGGTGGGAGAACCAGTCTAGTAAAGCTACATTAAAGAGGAGGATGTGCTAGAACCAGTCTATTATAGATACATTGGAGAGGAGGAGGAGTGAGAACCATTCTAGTACAGCTACATTAGAGAGGAGGGGGAGAGAGAACCAGTCTAGTACAGCTACATTAGAGAGGAGGAGGAGGGAGAACCAGTGTAGTATAGATACATTAGAGAGGAGGAGGAGGGAGAAAACGTCTAGTATAGCTACATTAGAGAGGAGGAGGGAGAACCATTGTAGCATAGATACATTAGAGAGGAGGAAGAGGGAGAAACAGTCTAGCACAGCTACATTAGAGAGGAGGATGGAAAACCAGTCTAGTATAGATACATTAGAGAGGAGGAGGAGGGAGAACCAGTCTAGTATAGATACATTAGAGAGGAGGAGGAGGGCGAACCAGTCAAGCATAGATACATTAGAGAGGAGGAGGGAGAACCATTGTAGTATAGATACATTAGAGAGGAGGAAGAGGGAGAAACAGTCTAGTACAGCTACATTAGAGAGGAAGATGGAAAACCAGTCTAGTATAGACACATTAGAGAGGAGGAGGAGGAGGGAGAACCAGTCTAGAATAGCTACATTAGAGAGGAGGAGGAGGGAGAACCAGTCTAGTATAGATACATTAGAGAGGAGGAGGAGGAGGAGGGAGAACCAGTCTTGAATAGCTACATTAGAGAGGAGGAGGGAGAACCAGTCTTGAATAGCTACATTAAAGAGGAAGAGGAGGGAGAACCAGTCAGGCATAGATACATTAGAGAGGAGGAGGACGGAGAACCAGTCTAGGACAGCTACATTAGAGAGGAGGATGGAAAACCAGTCTAGTATAGACACATTAGAGAGGAGGAGGGAGAACCATTGTAGTATAGAAACATTAGAGAGAAGGAAGAGGGAGAAACAGTCTAGTACAGCTATATTAGAGAGGAAGATGGAAAACCAGTCTAGTATAGACACATTAGAGAGGAGGAGGAGGGAGAAAACGTCTAGTATAGCTACATTAGAGAGGAGGAGGAGGGAGAACAAGTCTAGTATAGCTACATTAGAGAGGAAGAGGGAGAACCAGTGTAGTAATGCTACATTAGAGAGGAGGAGGGAGACCCTGTCTAGTACAGCTAAATAAGAGAGGAGGAGGGGAAACCTGTCTAGTAAATCTACATTAAAGGGGAGGAGGAGGGAGAACCAGTATATTATAGATACATTAGAGAGGAGGAGGAGGGAGAAACAGTCTAGTATAGCTACATTAGAGAGGAGGAGGTAGAACCAGTCTAATACAGCTACATGAGAGAGGAGGAGGGAGAACCAGTGTAGTATAGCTACATTAGAGAGGAGGAGGAGAGAGAACCAGTCTAGTACAGCTACATTAGAGAGGAGGAGGGAGGACCAGTCTAGTAAACCTACATTAAAGAGGAGAAGGAGGGAGAACCAGTCTAGCATAGATACATTAGAGAGGAGGAGGAGGGAGAACCAGTCTTGTAGAGCTACATTAGAGAGGAGGAGGAGGGAGAACCAGTCTAGTATAGATACATTAGAGAGGAGGAGGAGTGAGAACCATTCTAGTACAGCTACATTAGAGAGGAGGGGGAGAGAGAACCAGTCTAGTACAGCTACATTAGAGAGGAGGAGGAGGGAGAACCAGTGTAGTATAGATACATTAGAGAGGAGGAGGAGGAGGGAGAACCATTCTAGTACAGCTACATTAGATAGGAGGAGGAGGGAGAACCAGTCTAGTGCAGCTACATTAGAGAGGAGGAGGGAGAACCAGTCTAGTATAGCTACATTAGAGAGGAGGAGGGAGAACCAGTCTAGTATAGATACATTAGAGAGGAGGAGGAGGGCGAACCAGTCAAGCATAGATACATTAGAGAGGAGGAGGGAGAACCATTGTAGTATAGATACATTAGAGAGGAGGAAGAGGGAGAAACAGTCTAGTACAGCTACATTAGAGAGGAAGATGGAAAACCAGTCTAGTATAGACACATTAGAGAGGAGGAGGAGGAGGGAGAACCAGTCTAGAATAGCTACAATAGAGAGGAGGAGGAGGGAGAACCAGTCTAGTATAGATACATTAGAGAGGAGGAGGAGGAGGAGGGAGAACCAGTCTTGAATAGCTACATTAGAGAGGAGGAGGGAGAACCAGTCTTGAATAGCTACATTAAAGAGGAAGAGGAGGGAGAACCAGTCAGGCATAGATACATTAGAGAGGAGGAGGACGGAGAACCAGTCTAGGACAGCTACATTAGAGAGGAGGAGGTGGGAGAACCAGTCTATTATAGATACATTGGAGAGGAGGAGGAGTGAGAACCATTCTAGTACAGCTACATTAGAGAGGAGGGGGAGAGAGTACCAGTCTAGTACAGCTACATTAGAGAGGCGGAGGAGGGAGAACCAATGTAGTATAGATACATTAGAGAGGAGGAGGAGGAGGGAGAACCATTCTAGTACAGCTACATTAGATAGGAGGAGGAGGGAGAAAACGTCTAGTATAGCTACATTAGAGAGGAGGAGGAGGGAGAACAAGTCTAGTATAGCTACATTAGAGAGGAAGAGGGAGAACCAGTGTAGTAATGCTACATTAGAGAGGAGGAGGGAGACCCTGTCTAGTACAGCTAAATAAGAGAGGAGGAGGGGAAACCTGTCTAGTAAATCTACATTAAAGGGGAGGAGGAGGGAGAACCAGTATATTATAGATACATTAGAGAGGAGGAGGAGGGAGAAACAGTCTAGTATAGCTACATTAGAGAGGAGGAGGTAGAACCAGTCTAATACAGCTACATGAGAGAGGAGGAGGGAGAACCAGTGTAGTATAGCTACATTAGAGAGGAGGAGGAGAGAGAACCAGTCTAGTACAGCTACATTAGAGAGGAGGAGGGAGGACCAGTCTAGTAAACCTACATTAAAGAGGAGAAGGAGGGAGAACCAGTCTAGCATAGATACATTAGAGAGGAGGAGGAGGGAGAACCAGTCTTGTAGAGCTACATTAGAGAGGAGGAGGAGGGAGAACCAGTCTAGTACAGCTACATTAGAGAGGAGGAGGAGGGAGAACCAGTGTAGTATAGATACATTAGAGAGGAGGTGGAGGAGGGAGAAAACGTCTAGTATAGCTACATTAGAGAGGAGGAGGGAGAACAAGTCTAGTATAGCTACATTAGAGAGGAAGAGGGAGAACCAGTGTAGTAATGCTACATTACAGAGGTGGAGTAGGAACCAGTCTAGTAAAACTACATTAGAGAGGAGGAGGAGGGAGAACCAATATAGTACAGCTACATTAGAGAGGAGGAGGTGGGAGAACCAGTCTAGTAAAGCTACATTAAAGAGGAGGATGTGCTAGAACCAGTCTATTATAGATACATTGGAGAGGAGGAGGAGTGAGAACCATTCTAGTACAGCTACATTAGAGAGGAGGGGGAGAGAGAACCAGTCTAGTACAGCTACATTAGAGAGGAGGAGGAGGGAGAACCAGTGTAGTATAGATACATTAGAGAGGAGGAGGAGGAGGGAGAACCATTCTAGTACAGCTACATTAGATAGGAGGAGGAGGGAGAACCAGTCTAGTGCAGCTACATTAGAGAGGAGGAGGGAGAACCAGTCTAGTATAGCTACATTAGAGAGGAGGAGGGAGAACTAGTCAAGTAAAAATATATTAGAGAGGAGGAGGAGGGAGAAACAGTCTAGTACAGCTACATTAGAGAGGAGGATGGAAAACCAGTCTAGTATAGACACATTAGAGAGGAGGAGGGAGAACCATTGTAGTATAGAAACATTAGAGAGAAGGAAGAGGGAGAAACAGTCTAGTACAGCTATATTAGAGAGGAAGATGGAAAACCAGTCTAGTATAGACACATTAGAGAGGAGGAGGAGGGAGAAAACGTCTAGTATAGCTACATTAGAGAGGAGGAGGAGGGAGAACAAGTCTAGTATAGCTACATTAGAGAGGAAGAGGGAGAACCAGTGTAGTAATGCTACATTAGAGAGGAGGAGGGAGACCCTGTCTAGTACAGCTAAATAAGAGAGGAGGAGGGAAACCTGTCTAGTAAATCTACATTAAAGGGGAGGAGGAGGGAGAACCAGTATATTATAGATACATTAGAGAGGAGGAGGAGGGAGAAACAGTCTAGTATAGCTACATTAGAGAGGAGGAGGTAGAACCAGTCTAATACAGCTACATGAGAGAGGAGGAGGGAGAACCAGTGTAGTATAGCTACATTAGAGAGGAGGAGGAGAGAGAACCAGTCTAGTACAGCTACATTAGAGAGGAGGAGGGAGGACCAGTCTAGTAAACCTACATTAAAGAGGAGAAGGAGGGAGAACCAGTCTAGCATAGATACATTAGAGAGGAGGAGGAGGGAGAACCAGTCTTGTAGAGCTACATTAGAGAGGAGGAGGAGGGAGAACCAGTCTAGTACAGCTACATTAGAGAGGAGGAGGAGGGAGAACCAGTGTAGTATAGATACATTAGAGAGGAGGTGGAGGAGGGAGAAAACGTCTAGTATAGCTACATTAGAGAGGAGGAGGAGGGAGAACAAGTCTAGTATAGCTACATTAGAGAGGAAGAGGGAGAACCAGTGTAGTAATGCTACATTACAGAGGTGGAGTAGGAACCAGTCTAGTAAAACTACATTAGAGAGGAGGAGGAGGGAGAACCAGTATAGTACAGCTACATTAGAGAGGAGGAGGTGGGAGAACCAGTCTAGTAAAGCTACATTAAAGAGGAGGATGTGCTAGAACCAGTCTATTATAGATACATTGGAGAGGAGGAGGAGTGAGAACCATTCTAGTACAGCTACATTAGAGAGGAGGGGGAGAGAGAACCAGTCTAGTACAGCTACATTAGAGAGGAGGAGGAGGGAGAACCAGTGTAGTATAGATACATTAGAGAGGAGGAGGAGGGAGAAAACGTCTAGTATAGCTACATTAGAGAGGAGGAGGGAGAACCATTGTAGCATAGATACATTAGAGAGGAGGAAGAGGGAGAAACAGTCTAGCACAGCTACATTAGAGAGGAGGATGGAAAACCAGTCTAGTATAGATACATTAGAGAGGAGGAGGAGGGAGAACCAGTCTAGTATAGATACATTAGAGAGGAGGAGGAGGGCGAACCAGTCAAGCATAGATACATTAGAGAGGAGGAGGGAGAACCATTGTAGTATAGATACATTAGAGAGGAGGAAGAGGGAGAAACAGTCTAGTACAGCTACATTAGAGAGGAAGATGGAAAACCAGTCTAGTATAGACACATTAGAGAGGAGGAGGAGGAGGGAGAACCAGTCTAGAATAGCAACATTAGAGAGGAGGAGGAGGGAGAACCAGTCTAGTATAGATACATTAGAGAGGAGGAGGAGGAGGAGGGAGAACCAGTCTTGAATAGCTACATTAGAGAGGAGGAGGGAGAACCAGTCTTGAATAGCTACATTAAAGAGGAAGAGGAGGGAGAACCAGTCAGGCATAGATACATTAGAGAGGAGGAGGACGGAGAACCAGTCTAGGACAGCTACATTAGAGAGGAGGATGGAAAACCAGTCTAGTATAGACACATTAGAGAGGAGGAGGGAGAACCATTGTAGTATAGAAACATTAGAGAGAAGGAAGAGGGAGAAACAGTCTAGTACAGCTATATTAGAGAGGAAGATGGAAAACCAGTCTAGTATAGACACATTAGAGAGGAGGAGGAGGGAGAAAACGTCTAGTATAGCTACATTAGAGAGGAGGAGGAGGGAGAACAAGTCTAGTATAGCTACATTAGAGAGGAAGAGGGAGAACCAGTGTAGTAATGCTACATTAGAGAGGAGGAGGGAGACCCTGTCTAGTACAGCTAAATAAGAGAGGAGGAGGGGAAACCTGTCTAGTAAATCTACATTAAAGGGGAGGAGGAGGGAGAACCAGTATATTATAGATACATTAGAGAGGAGGAGGAGGGAGAAACAGTCTAGTATAGCTACATTAGAGAGGAGGAGGTAGAACCAGTCTAATACAGCTACATGAGAGAGGAGGAGGGAGAACCAGTGTAGTATAGCTACATTAGAGAGGAGGAGGAGAGAGAACCAGTCTAGTACAGCTACATTAGAGAGGAGGAGGGAGGACCAGTCTAGTAAACCTACATTAAAGAGGAGAAGGAGGGAGAACCAGTCTAGCATAGATACATTAGAGAGGAGGAGGAGGGAGAACCAGTCTTGTAGAGCTACATTAGAGAGGAGGAGGAGGGAGAACCAGTCTAGTACAGCTACATTAGAGAGGAGGAGGAGGGAGAACCAGTGTAGTATAGATACATTAGAGAGGAGGTGGAGGAGGGAGAAAACGTCTAGTATAGCTACATTAGAGAGGAGGAGGAGGGAGAACAAGTCTAGTATAGCTACATTAGAGAGGAAGAGGGAGAACCAGTGTAGTAATGCTACATTACAGAGGTGGAGTAGGAACCAGTCTAGTAAAACTACATTAGAGAGGAGGAGGAGGGAGAACCAGTATAGTACAGCTACATTAGAGAGGAGGAGGTGGGAGAACCAGTCTAGTAAAGCTACATTAAAGAGGAGGATATGCTAGAACCAGTCTATTATAGATACATTGGAGAGGAGGAGGAGTGAGAACCATTCTAGTACAGCTACATTAGAGAGGAGGGGGAGAGAGAACCAGTCTAGTACAGCTACATTAGAGAGGAGGATGAGGGAGAACCAGTGTAGTATAGATACATTAGAGAGGAGGAGGAGGAGGGAGAACCATTCTAGTACAGCTACATTAGATAGGAGGAGGAGCGAGAACCAGTCTAGTGCAGCTACATTAGAGAGGAGGAGGGAGAACCAGTCTAGTATAGCTACATTAGAGAGGAGGAGGGAGAACTAGTCAAGTAAAAATATATTAGAGAGGAGGAGGAGGGAGAAACAGTCTAGTACAGCTACATTAGAGAGGAGGATGGAAAACCAGTCTAGTATAGACACATTAGAGAGGAGGAGGGAGAACCATTGTAGTATAGAAACATTAGAGAGAAGGAAGAGGGAGAAACAGTCTAGTACAGCTATATTAGAGAGGAAGATGGAAAACCAGTCTAGTATAGACACATTAGAGAGGAGGAGGAGGAGGGAGAACCAGTCTAGAATAGCTACATTAGAGAGGAGGAGGAGGGAGAACCAGTCTAGTATAGATACATTAGAGAGGAGGAGGAGGAGGAGGGAGAACCAGTCTTGAATAGCTACATTAGAGAGGAGGAGGAGGAGGAGGGAGAACCAGTCTTGAATAGCTACATTAAAGAGGAAGAGGAGGGAGAACCAGTCAGGCATAGATACATTAGAGAGGACGAGGAGGGAGAACCAGTCTAGTACAGCTACATTAGAGAGGAGGAGGTGGGAGAACCAGTCTATTATAGATACATTGGAGAGGAGGAGGAGTGAGAACCATTCTAGTACAGCTACATTAGAGAGGAGGGGGAGAGAGTACCAGTCTAGTACAGCTACATTAGAGAGGCGGAGGAGGGAGAACCAGTGTAGTATAGCTACATTAGAGATGAGGAGGAGGGAGAAAACGTCTAGTATAGCTACATTAGAGAGGAGGAGGAGGGAGAACAAGTCTAGTATAGCTACATTAGAGAGGAAGAGGGAGAACCAGTGTAGTAATGCTACATTAGAGAGGAGGAGTGAGAGCCAGTCTAGAAAAGCTACATTAGAGAAGAGGAGGGAGAACCTGTCTAGTACAGCTAAATAAGAGAGGAGGAGGGGAAACCTGTCTAGTAAATCTACATTAAAGGGGAGGAGGAGGGAGAACCAGTATATTATAGATACATTAGAGAGGAGGAGGAGGGAGAACCAGTCTAGTATAGCTACATTGGAGAGGAGGAGGGAGAACAAGTCTAGTATAGCTACATTAGAGAGGAGGAGGGAGAACCAGTCTAGTACAGCTACATTCGAGAGGAGGAGGAGAGAGAACCAGTCTAGTACAGCTACATTAGAGAGGAGGAGGGATAACCAGTCTAGTATAGCTACATTAGAGAGGAGGAGGGAGAACCAGTCTAGTAAAGCTACATTAAAGAGAAGGAGGAGGGACAACCAGTCAAGCATAGATACATTAGAGAGGAGGAGGAGGGAGAACCAGTCTAGTACAGCTACATTAGAGAGGAGGATGTGGGAGAACCAGTCTAGTAAAGCTACATTAAAGAGGAGGACGTGCGAGAACCAGTCTATTATAGAAACATTGGAGAGGAGGAGGAGTGAGAACCATTCTAGTACAGCTACATTAGAGAGGAGGAGGAGGGAGAACCAGTGTAGTATAGATACATTAGAGAGGAGGAGGAGGGAGAAAACGTCTAGTATAGCTACATTAGAGAGGAGGAGGGAGAACCATTGTAGCATAGATACATTAGAGAGGAGGAAGAGGGAGAAACAGTCTAGCACAGCTACATTAGAGAGGAGGATGGAAAACCAGTCTAGTATAGATACATTAGAGAGGAGGAGGAGGGAGAACCAGTCTAGTATAGATACATTAGAGAGGAGGAGGAGGGCGAACCAGTCAAGCATAGATACATTAGAGAGGAGGAGGGAGAACCATTGTAGTATAGATACATTAGAGAGGAGGAAGAGGGAGAAACAGTCTAGTACAGCTACATTAGAGAGGAAGATGGAAAACCAGTCTAGTATAGACACATTAGAGAGGAGGAGGAGGAGGGAGAACCAGTCTAGAATAGCAACATTAGAGAGGAGGAGGAGGGAGAACCAGTCTAGTATAGATACATTAGAGAGGAGGAGGAGGAGGAGGGAGAACCAGTCTTGAATAGCTACATTAGAGAGGAGGAGGGAGAACCAGTCTTGAATAGCTACATTAAAGAGGAAGAGGAGGGAGAACCAGTCAGGCATAGATACATTAGAGAGGAGGAGGACGGAGAACCAGTCTAGGACAGCTACATTAGAGAGGAGGATGGAAAACCAGTCTAGTATAGACACATTAGAGAGGAGGAGGGAGAACCATTGTAGTATAGAAACATTAGAGAGAAGGAAGAGGGAGAAACAGTCTAGTACAGCTATATTAGAGAGGAAGATGGAAAACCAGTCTAGTATAGACACATTAGAGAGGAGGAGGAGGGAGAAAACGTCTAGTATAGCTACATTAGAGAGGAGGAGGAGGGAGAACAAGTCTAGTATAGCTACATTAGAGAGGAAGAGGGAGAACCAGTGTAGTAATGCTACATTAGAGAGGAGGAGGGAGACCCTGTCTAGTACAGCTAAATAAGAGAGGAGGAGGGGAAACCTGTCTAGTAAATCTACATTAAAGGGGAGGAGGAGGGAGAACCAGTATATTATAGATACATTAGAGAGGAGGAGGAGGGAGAAACAGTCTAGTATAGCTACATTAGAGAGGAGGAGGTAGAACCAGTCTAATACAGCTACATGAGAGAGGAGGAGGGAGAACCAGTGTAGTATAGCTACATTAGAGAGGAGGAGGAGAGAGAACCAGTCTAGTACAGCTACATTAGAGAGGAGGAGGGAGGACCAGTCTAGTAAACCTACATTAAAGAGGAGAAGGAGGGAGAACCAGTCTAGCATAGATACATTAGAGAGGAGGAGGAGGGAGAACCAGTCTTGTAGAGCTACATTAGAGAGGAGGAGGAGGGAGAACCAGTCTAGTACAGCTACATTAGAGAGGAGGAGGAGGGAGAACCAGTGTAGTATAGATACATTAGAGAGGAGGTGGAGGAGGGAGAAAACGTCTAGTATAGCTACATTAGAGAGGAGGAGGAGGGAGAACAAGTCTAGTATAGCTACATTAGAGAGGAAGAGGGAGAACCAGTGTAGTAATGCTACATTACAGAGGTGGAGTAGGAACCAGTCTAGTAAAACTACATTAGAGAGGAGGAGGAGGGAGAACCAGTATAGTACAGCTACATTAGAGAGGAGGAGGTGGGAGAACCAGTCTAGTAAAGCTACATTAAAGAGGAGGATGTGCTAGAACCAGTCTATTATAGATACATTGGAGAGGAGGAGGAGTGAGAACCATTCTAGTACAGCTACATTAGAGAGGAGGGGGAGAGAGAACCAGTCTAGTACAGCTACATTAGAGAGGAGGATGAGGGAGAACCAGTGTAGTATAGATACATTAGAGAGGAGGAGGAGGAGGGAGAACCATTCTAGTACAGCTACATTAGATAGGAGGAGGAGCGAGAACCAGTCTAGTGCAGCTACATTAGAGAGGAGGAGGGAGAACCAGTCTAGTATAGCTACATTAGAGAGGAGGAGGGAGAACTAGTCAAGTAAAAATATATTAGAGAGGAGGAGGAGGGAGAAACAGTCTAGTACAGCTACATTAGAGAGGAGGATGGAAAACCAGTCTAGTATAGACACATTAGAGAGGAGGAGGGAGAACCATTGTAGTATAGAAACATTAGAGAGAAGGAAGAGGGAGAAACAGTCTAGTACAGCTATATTAGAGAGGAAGATGGAAAACCAGTCTAGTATAGACACATTAGAGAGGAGGAGGAGGAGGGAGAACCAGTCTAGAATAGCTACATTAGAGAGGAGGAGGAGGGAGAACCAGTCTAGTATAGATACATTAGAGAGGAGGAGGAGGAGGAGGGAGAACCAGTCTTGAATAGCTACATTAGAGAGGAGGAGGAGGAGGAGGGAGAACCAGTCTTGAATAGCTACATTAAAGAGGAAGAGGAGGGAGAACCAGTCAGGCATAGATACATTAGAGAGGACGAGGAGGGAGAACCAGTCTAGTACAGCTACATTAGAGAGGAGGAGGTGGGAGAACCAGTCTATTATAGATACATTGGAGAGGAGGAGGAGTGAGAACCATTCTAGTACAGCTACATTAGAGAGGAGGGGGAGAGAGTACCAGTCTAGTACAGCTACATTAGAGAGGCGGAGGAGGGAGAACCAGTGTAGTATAGCTACATTAGAGATGAGGAGGAGGGAGAAAACGTCTAGTATAGCTACATTAGAGAGGAGGAGGAGGGAGAACAAGTCTAGTATAGCTACATTAGAGAGGAAGAGGGAGAACCAGTGTAGTAATGCTACATTAGAGAGGAGGAGTGAGAGCCAGTCTAGAAAAGCTACATTAGAGAAGAGGAGGGAGAACCTGTCTAGTACAGCTAAATAAGAGAGGAGGAGGGGAAACCTGTCTAGTAAATCTACATTAAAGGGGAGGAGGAGGGAGAACCAGTATATTATAGATACATTAGAGAGGAGGAGGAGGGAGAACCAGTCTAGTATAGCTACATTGGAGAGGAGGAGGGAGAACAAGTCTAGTATAGCTACATTAGAGAGGAGGAGGGAGAACCAGTCTAGTACAGCTACATTCGAGAGGAGGAGGAGAGAGAACCAGTCTAGTACAGCTACATTAGAGAGGAGGAGGGATAACCAGTCTAGTATAGCTACATTAGAGAGGAGGAGGGAGAACCAGTCTAGTAAAGCTACATTAAAGAGAAGGAGGAGGGACAACCAGTCAAGCATAGATACATTAGAGAGGAGGAGGAGGGAGAACCAGTCTAGTACAGCTACATTAGAGAGGAGGATGTGGGAGAACCAGTCTAGTAAAGCTACATTAAAGAGGAGGACGTGCGAGAACCAGTCTATTATAGAAACATTGGAGAGGAGGAGGAGTGAGAACCATTCTAGTACAGCTACATTAGAGAGGAGAGGGAGAGAGAACCAGTCTAGTATATCTACATTAGAGAGGAGGAGGGAGAACCAGTCTAGTATAGACACATTAGAGAGGAGGAGGAGGGAGAACCAGTCTAGAATAGCTACATTAGAGAGGAGGAGGGAGAGCCAGTCTAGTATAGATACATTAGAGAGGAGGAGGAAGGACAACCAGTCAAGCATAGATACATTAGAGAGGAGAAGGAGGGAGAACCAGTCTAGTACAGCGACATTAGAGTGGAGGAGGAGGAAAAACCAGTCTAGAATAGCTACATTAGAGAGGAGGGAGAACCAGTCAAGTAAAATTACATTAGAGAGGAGGACGAGGGAGAAACAGTCTAGTACAGCTACATTAGAGAGGAGGATGGAAAACCAGTCTAGTATAGATACATTAAAGAGGAGGAGGAGGGAGAACCAGTCTAGAATAGCTACATTAGAGAGGAGGAGGCGGGAGAACCAGTCTAGTATAGATACATTAAAGCGGAGGAGGGAGAACCAGTCTAGTATAGCTACATTAGAGAGGAGGAGGAGGGAGAACCAGTCAAGCATAGATACATTAGAGAGAAGGAGAGAGAACCAGTGTAGTATAGATACATTAGAGAGGAGGAGGAGGAGGAGGGAGAACCAGTCTTGAATAGCTACATTAGAGAGGAGGAGGAGGGAGAACCAGTCTAGTATAGATACATTAGAGAGGAGGAGGAGTGAGAACCATTCTAGTACAGCTACATTAGAGAGGAGGGAGAGAGAGAACCAGTCTAGTACAGCTACATTAGAGAGGAGGAGGTAGAACCAGTCTAATACAGCTAAATAAGAGAGGATGAGGGAAAACCTGTCTAGTAAATCTACATTAAAGGGGAGGACGAGCGAGAACCAGTATATTATAGATACATTAGAGAGGAGGAGGAGGGAGAACAAGTCTAGTATAGCTACATTAGAGAGGAGGAGGGAGAACCAGTCTAGTACAGCTACATTAGAGAGGAGGAGGAGGAGGGAGAACCAGTCTAGCATAGATACATTAGAGATGAGGAGGAGGGAGAACCAGTCTAGTATAGATACATTAGAGAGGAGGAGGGAGAACCAGTCTAGTATAGATACATTAGAGAGGAGGAGGGAGAACCAGTTTAGTAAAGCTACATTAGAGAGGAGGAGTGAGAACCAGTCTAGTATAGCTACAGTAGAGAGGAGGAGGAGGGAGGACATGTCTAGTACAGCTAAATAAGAGAGGAGGAGGGAAAACCTGTCTAGTACAGCTAAATTAAAGAGGAGGGGGTCGAACCAGTCTAGTATAGTTACATTAGAGAGGAGGAGGGAGAACCAGTCTTGTAAAGCTACATTAGAGAGGAGGAGGAGGGAGAACCAGTCTAGTATAGCTACATTAGAGAGGGGAGGGAGAACCAGTCTAATATAGATACATTAGAGAGGAGGAGGAGGGAGAACCAGTCTAGAATAGCTACATTAGAGAGGAGGAGGAGGGAGAACCAGTCTAGTATAGATACATTAGAGGAGAGGAGGAGGAGGGAGAACCAGTCTTGAATAGCTACATTAGAGAGGAATAGGAGGGAGAACCAGTCTAGTACAGCTACATTAGAGAGGAGGAGGTGGGAGAACCAGTCTAGTAAAGCTACATTAAAGAGGAGGATGTGCGAGAAGCAGTCTATTATAGATACAGTGCCTTGCGAAAGTATTCGGCCCCCTTGAACTTTGAGAGCTTTTGCCACATTTCAGGCTTCAAACATAAAGATATAAAACTGTATTTTTTTGTGAAGAATCAACAACAAGTGGGACGCAATCATGAACTGGAACGACATTTATTGGATATTTCAAACTTTTTTAACAAATCAAAAACGGAAAAATTGGGCATGCAAAATTATTCAGCCCCTTTACTTTCAGTGCAGCAAATTCTCTCCAGAAGTTCCGTGAGGATCTCTGAATGATCCAATGTTGACCTAAATGACTAATGATGATAAATACAATCCACCTGTGTGTAATCAAGTCTCCGTATAAATGCACCTGCACTGTAATAGTCTCAGAGGTCCGTTAAAAGCGCAGAGAGCATCATGAAGAACAAGGAACACACCAGGCAGGTCCGAGATACTGTTGTGAAGAAGTTTAAAGCCGGATTTGGATACAAAAAGATTTCCCAAGCTTTAAACATCCCAAGGAGCACTGTGCAAGCGATAATATTGAAATGGAAGGAGTATCAGACCACTGCAAATCTACCAAGACCTGGCCGTCCCTCTAAACTTTCAGCTCATACAAGGAGAAGACTGATCAGAGATGCAGCCAAGAGGCCCATGATCACTCTGGATGAACTGCAGAGATCTACAGCTGAGGTGGGAGACTCTGTCCATAGGACAACAATCAGTCGTATATTGCACAAATCTGGCCTTTATGGAAGAGTGGCAAGAAGAAAGCCATTTCTTAAAGATATCCATAAAAAGTGTCGTTTAAAGTTTGCCACAAGCCACCTGGGAGACACACCAAACATGTGGAAGAAGGTGCTCTGGTCAGATGAAACCAAAATTGAACTTTTTGGCAACAATGCAAAACGTTATGTTTGGCGTAAAAGCAACACAGCTGAACACACCATCCCCACTGTCAAACATGGTGGTGGCAGCATCATGGTTTGGGCCTGCTTTTCTTCAGCAGGGACAGGGAAGATGGTTAAAATTGATGGGAAGATGGATGGAGCCAAATACAGGACCATTCTGGAAGAAAACCTGATGGAGTCTGCAAAAGACCTGAGACTGGGACGGAGATTTGTCTTCCAACAAGACAATGATCCAAAACATAAAGCAAAATCTACAATGGAATGGTTCAATAATAAACATATCCAGGTGTTAGAATGGCCAAGTCAAACTCCAGACCTAAATCCAATCGAGAATCTGTGGAAAGAACTGAAAACTGCTGTTCACAAATGCTCTCCATCCAACCTCACTGAGCTCGAGCTGTTTTTCAAG
The DNA here is from genome assembly GCF_013265735.2 of Oncorhynchus mykiss. Taxonomy (NCBI): domain Eukaryota; kingdom Metazoa; phylum Chordata; class Actinopteri; order Salmoniformes; family Salmonidae; genus Oncorhynchus; species Oncorhynchus mykiss. Next base: position 17,478,172 of record NC_048573.1, read on the forward strand.
GAGGAATGGGAAAAAATGTCAGTCTCTCGATGTGCAAAACTGATAGAGACATACCCCAAGCGACTTACAGCTGTAATCGCAGCAAAAGGTGGCGCTACAAAGTATTAACTTAAGGGGGCTGAATAATTTTGCACGCCCAATTTTTCAGTTTTTGATTTGTTAAAAAGTTTGAAATATCCAATAAATGTCGTTCCACTTCATGATTGTGTCCCACTTGTTGTTGATTCTTCAACAAAAAAATACAGTTTTATATCTTTATGTTTGAAGCCTGAAATGTGGCAAAAGGTCGCAAAGTTCAAGGGGGCCGAATACATTCGCAAGGCACTGTACATTGGATAGGAGGAGGAGAAGAAGCATTCTAGTACAGCTACATTAGAGAGGAGGAGGAGAGGGAACCAGTCTAGTAAAGCTACATTAGAGAGGAGGAGGAGGGAGAACCAGTGTAGTACAGCTAAATAAGAGAGGAGGAGGGAAAACCTGTCTAGTAAATATACATTAAAGGGGAGGACGAGCGAGAACCAGTATATTATAGATACATTAGAGAGGAGGAGGAGGGAGAACCAGTCTAGTATAGCTACATTAGAGAGGAGAAGGGAGAACCAGTCTAATACAGCTACATGAGAGAGGAGGAGGGAGAACCAGTGTAGTATAGCTACATTAGAGAGGAGGAGGAGGGAGAACCAGTCTAGTATAGCTACATTAGAGAGGAGGAGGTAGAACCAGTCTAATAAAGCTACATGAGAGAGGAGGAGGGAGAACCAGCGTAGTATAGCTACATTAGAGAGGAGGAGGAAGGACAACAAGTCTAGTATAGCTACATTAGAGAGGAGGAGGGAGAACCAGTCTAGTACAGCTACATTAGAGAGGAGGAGGAGGAGGGAGAACCAGTCTAGTATAGATACATTAGAGAGGAGGAGGGAGAACCAGTCTAGTACAGCTACATTAGAGAGGAGGAGGAGGAGGGAGAACCAGTCTAGTATAGATACATTAGAGAGGAGGAGGAGGGAGAACCAGTCTAGAATAGCTACATTAGAGAGGAGGAGGAGGGAGAACCAGTCTAGTATAGATACATTAGAGGAGAGGAGGAGGGAGAACCAGTCTTGAATAGTTACATTAGAGAGGAGGAGGAGGGAGAACCAGTCTAGTATAGCTACATTAAAGCGGAGGAGGTGGGAGAACCAGTCTAGTATAGATACATTAGAGGAGAGGAGGAGGAGGGAGAACCAGTCTTGAATAGCTACATTAGAGAGGAATAGGAGGGAGAACCAGTCTAGTACAGCTACATTAGAGAGGAGGAGGAGGGAGAACCAGTCTAGTATAGAGAACCAGTCTAGTACATTAGAGAGGAGGAGGGAGAACCAGTCTAGTAAAGCTACAGAAAGATGAGAAGGAGGGAGAACCAGTCTAGCATAGATACATTAGAGAGGAGGAGGAGGGAGAACCAGTCTACTATAGCTACATTAGAGAGGAGGGAGAGAGAGAACCAGTCTAGTACAGCTACATTAGAGAGGAGGAGGTAGAACCAGTCTAATACAGCTAAATAAGAGAGGAGGAGGGAAAACCTGTCTAGTAAATCTACATTAAAGGGGAGGAGGAGGGAGAACCAGTATATTATAGATACATTAGAGAGGAGGAGGAGGGAGAACCAGTCTAGTATAGCTACATTGGAGAGGAGGAGGGAGAACAAGTCTAGTATAGCTACATTAGAGAGGACGAGCGAGAACCAGTATATTATAGATACATTAGAGAGGAGGAGGAGGGAGAACAAGTCTAGTATAGCTACATTAGAGAGGAGGAGGGAGAACCAGTCTAGTACAGCTACATTAGAGAGGAGGAGGAGGAGGGAGAACCAGTCTAGCATAGATACATTAGAGATGAGGAGGAGGGAGAACCAGTCTAGTATAGATACATTAGAGAGGAGGAGGGAGAACCAGTCTAGTATAGATACATTAGAGAGGAGGAGGGAGAACCAGTTTAGTAAAGCTACATTAGAGAGGAGGAGTGAGAACCAGTCTAGTATAGCTACAGTAGAGAGGAGGAGGAGGGAGGACATGTCTAGTACAGCTAAATAAGAGAGGAGGAGGGAAAACCTGTCTAGTACAGCTAAATTAAAGAGGAGGGGGTCGAACCAGTCTAGTATAGTTACATTAGAGAGGAGGAGGGAGAACCAGTCTTGTAAAGCTACATTAGAGAGGAGGAGGAGGGAGAACCAGTCTAGTATAGCTACATTAGAGAGGAGGAGGGAGAACCAGTCTAATATAGATACATTAGAGAGGAGGAGGAGGGAGAACCAGTCTAGAATAGCTACATTAGAGAGGAGGAGGAGGGAGAACCAGTCTAGTATAGATACATTAGAGGAGAGGAGGAGGAGGGAGAACCAGTCTTGAATAGCTACATTAGAGAGGAATAGGAGGGAGAACCAGTCTAGTACAGCTACATTAGAGAGGAGGAGGTGGGAGAACCAGTCTAGTAAAGCTACATTAAAGAGGAGGATGTGCGAGAAGCAGTCTATTATAGATACAGTGCCTTGCGAAAGTATTCGGCCCCCTTGAACTTTGAGAGCTTTTGCCACATTTCAGGCTTCAAACATAAAGATATAAAACTGTATTTTTTTGTGAAGAATCAACAACAAGTGGGACACAATCATGAACTGGAACGACATTTATTGGATATTTCAAACTTTTTTAACAAATCAAAAACGGAAAAATTGGGCATGCAAAATTATTCAGCCCCTTTACTTTCAGTGCAGCAAATTCTCTCCAGAAGTTCCGTGAGGATCTCTGAATGATCCAATGTTGACCTAAATGACTAATGATGATAAATACAATCCACCTGTGTGTAATCAAGTCTCCGTATAAATGCACCTGCACTGTAATAGTCTCAGAGGTCTGTTAAAAGCGCAGAGAGCATCATGAAGAACAAGGAACACACCAGGCAGGTCCGAGATACTGTTGTGAAGAAGTTTAAAGCCGGATTTGGATACAAAAAGATTTCCCAAGCTTTAAACATCCCAAGGAGCACTGTGCAAGCGATAATATTGAAATGGAAGGAGTATCAGACCACTGCAAATCTACCAAGACCTGGCCGTCCCTCTAAACTTTCAGCTCATACAAGGAGAAGACTGATCAGAGATGCAGCCAAGAGGCCCATGATCACTCTGGATGAACTGCAGAGATCTACAGCTGAGGTGGGAGACTCTGTCCATAGGACAACAATCAGTCGTATATTGCACAAATCTGGCCTTTATGGAAGAGTGGCAAGAAGAAAGCCATTTCTTAAAGATATCCATAAAAAGTGTAGTTTAAAGTTTGCCACAAGCCACCTGGGAGACACACCAAACATGTGGAAGAAGGTGCTCTGGTCAGATGAAACCAAAATTGAACTTTTTGGCAACAATGCAAAACGTTATGTTTGGCGTAAAAGCAACACAGCTGAACACACCATCCCCACTGTCAAACATGGTGGTGGCAGCATCATGGTTTGAGCCTGCTTTTCTTCAGCAGGGACAGGGAAGATGGTTAAAATTGATGGGAAGATGGATGGAGCCAAATACAGGACCATTCTGGAAGAAAACCTGATGGAGTCTGCAAAAGACCTGAGACTGGGACGGAGATTTGTCTTCCAACAAGACAATGATCCAAAACATAAAGCAAAATCTACAATGGAATGGTTCAATAATAAACATATCCAGGTGTTAGAATGGCCAAGTCAAACTCCAGACCTAAATCCAATCGAGAATCTGTGGAAAGAACTGAAAACTGCTGTTCACAAATGCTCTCCATCCAACCTCACTGAGCTCGAGCTGTTTTTCAAGGAGGAATGGGAAAAAATGTCAGTCTCTCGATGTGCAAAACTGATAGAGACATACCCCAAGCGACTTACAGCTGTAATCGCAGCAAAAGGTGGCGCTACAAAGTATTAACTTAAGGGGGCTGAATAATTTTGCACGCCCAATTTTTCAGTTTTTGATTTGTTAAAAAGTTTGAAATATCCAATAAATGTCGTTCCACTTCATGATTGTGTCCCACTTGTTGTTGATTCTTCACAAAAAAATACAGTTTTATATCTTTATGTTTGAAGCCTGAAATGTGGCAAAAGGTCGCAAAGTTCAAGGGGGCCGAATACTTTCGCAAGGCACTGTACATTGGATAGGAGGAGGAGAAGAAGCATTCTAGTACAGCTACATTAGAGAGGAGGAGGAGAGGGAACCAGTCTAGTAAAGCTACATTAGAGAGGAGGAGGAGGGAGAACCAGTGTAGTACAGCTAAATAAGAGAGGAGGAGGGAAAACCTGTCTAGTAAATCTACTTTAAAGGGGAGGAGGAGGGAGAACAAGTCTAGTATAGCTACATTAGAGTGGTGGAGGTAGAACCAGTCTAATAAAGCTACATGAGAGAGGAGGAGGGAGAACCAGCGTAGTATAGCTACATTAGAGAGGAGGAGGAAGGACAACATGTCTAGTATAGCTACATTAGAGAGGAGGAGGGAGAACCAGTCTAGTACAGCTACATTAGAGAGGAGGAGGAGGAGGGAGAACCAGTCTAGTATAGATACATTAGAGAGGAGGAGGAGGGAGAACCAGTCTAGAATAGCTACATTAGAGAGGAGGAGGAGGGAGAACCAGTTTAGTATAGATACATTAGAGGAGAGGAGGAGGAGGGAGAACCAGTCTAGTACAGCTACATTAGAGAGGAGGAGGTGGGAGAACCAGTCTAGTAAAGCTACATTAAAGAGGAGGATGTGCGAGAAGCAGTCTATTATAGATACAGTGCCTTGCGAAAGTATTCGGCCCCCTTGAACTTTGAGAGCTTTTGCCACATTTCAGGCTTCAAACATAAAGATATAAAACAGTATTTTTTTGTGAAGAATCAACAACAAGTGGGACACAATCATGAACTGGAACGACATTTATTGGATATTTCAAACTTTTTTAACAAATCAAAAACGGAAAAATTGGGCATGCAAAATTATTCAGCCCCTTTACTTTCAGTGCAGCAAATTCTCTCCAGAAGTTCCGTGAGGATCTCTGAATGATCCAATGTTGACCTAAATGACTAATGATGATAAATACAATCCACCTGTGTGTAATCAAGTCTCCGTATAAATGCACCTGCACTGTAATAGTCTCAGAGGTCCGTTAAAAGCGCAGAGAGCATCATGAAGAACAAGGAACACACCAGGCAGGTCCGAGATACTGTTGTGAAGAAGTTTAAAGCCGGATTTGGATACAAAAAGATTTCCCAAGCTTTAAACATCCCAAGGAGCACTGTGCAAGCGATAATATTGAAATGGAAGGAGTATCAGACCACTGCAAATCTACCAAGACCTGGCCGTCCCTCTAAACTTTCAGCTCATACAAGGAGAAGACTGATCAGAGATGCAGCCAAGAGGCCCATGATCACTCTGGATGAACTGCAGAGATCTACAGCTGAGGTGGGAGACTCTGTCCATAGGACAACAATCAGTCGTATATTGCACAAATCTGGCCTTTATGGAAGAGTGGCAAGAAGAAAGCCATTTCTTAAAGATATCCATAAAAAGTGTAGTTTAAAGTTTGCCACAAGCCACCTGGGAGACACACCAAACATGTGGAAGAAGGTGCTCTGGTCAGATGAAACCAAAATTGAACTTTTTGGCAACAATGCAAAACGTTATGTTTGGCGTAAAAGCAACACAGCTGAACACACCATCCCCACTGTCAAACATGGTGGTGGCAGCATCATGGTTTGGGCCTGCTTTTCTTCAGCAGGGACAGGGAAGATGGTTAAAATTGATGGGAAGATGGATGGAGCCAAATACAGGACCATTCTGGAATAAAACCTGATGGAGTCTGCAAAAGACCTGAGACTGGGACGGAGATTTGTCTTCCAACAAGACAATGATCCAAAACATAAAGCAAAATCTACAATGGAATGGTTCAATAATAAACATATCCAGGTGTTAGAATGGCCAAGTCAAACTCCAGACCTAAATCCAATCGAGAATCTGTGGAAAGAACTGAAAACTGCTGTTCACAAATGCTCTCCATCCAACCTCACTGAGCTCGAGCTGTTTTTCAAGGAGGAATGGGAAAAAATGTCAGTCTCTCGATGTGCAAAACTGATAGAGACATACCCCAAGCGACTTACAGCTGTAATCGCAGCAAAAGGTGGTGCTACAAAGTATTAACTTAAGGGGGCTGAATAATTTTGCACGCCCAATTTTTCAGTTTTTGATTTGTTAAAAAGTTTGAAATATCCAATAAATGTCGTTCCACTTCATGATTGTGTCCCACTTGTTGTTGATTCTTCAACAAAAAAATACAGTTTTATATCTTTATGTTTGAAGCCTGAAATGTGGCAAAAGGTCGCAAAGTTCAAGGGGGCCGAATACTTTCGCAAGGCACTGTACATTGGATAGGAGGAGGAGAAGAAGCATTCTAGTACAGCTACATTAGAGAGGAGGAGGAGAGGGAACCAGTCTAGTAAAGCTACATTAGAGAGGAGGAGGAGGGAGAACCAGTGTAGTACAGCTAAATAAGAGAGGAGGAGGGAAAACCTGTCTAGTACAGCTAAATTAAAGAGGAGGGGGTCGAACCAGTCTAGTATAGTTACATTAGAGAGGAGGAGGGAGAACCAGTTTAGTAAAGCTACATTAGAGAGGAGGAGTGAGAACCAGTCTAGTATAGCTACATTAGAGAGGAGGAGGAGGGAGGACATGTCTAGTACAGCTAAATAAGAGAGGAGGAGGGAAAACCTGTCTAGTACAGCTAAATTAAAGAGGAGGGGGTCGAACCAGTCTAGTATAGTTACATTAGAGAGGAGGAGGGAGAACCAGTCTTGTAAAGCTACATTAGAGAGGAGGAGGAGGGAGAACCAGCGTAGTATAGCTACATTAGAGAGGAGGAGGAAGGACAACAAGTCTAGTATAGCTACATTAGAGAGGAGGAGGGAGAACCAGTCTAGTATAGATACATTAGAGAGGAGGAGGAGGGAGAACCAGTCTAGAATAGCTACATTAGAGAGGAGGAGGAGGGAGAACCAGTCTAGTATAGATACATTAGAGGAGAGGAGGAGGAGGGAGAACCAGTCTTGAATAGTTACATTAGAGAGGAGGAGGAGGGAGAACCAGTCTAGTATAGCTACATTAAAGCGGAGGAGGGAGAACCAGTCTTGAATAGCTACATTAGAGAGGAGGAGGAGGGAGAAGCAGTCAAGCATAGATACATTAGAGAGGAGGAGGAGGGAGAACCTGTCTAGTACAGCTAAATTAAAGAGGAGGGGGTCGAACCAGTCTAGTATAGTTACATTAGAGAGGAGGAGGGAGAACCAGTCTAGTATAGCTACATTAAAGCGGAGGAGGGAGAACCAGTCTTGAATAGCTACATTAGAGAGGAGGAGGAGGGAGAAGCAGTCAAGCATAGATACATTAGAGAGGAGGAGGAGGGAAAACCTGTCTAGTACATCTAAATTAAAGAGGAGGGGGTCGAACCAGTCTAGTATAGTTACATTAGAGAGGAGGAGGGAGAACCAGTCTTGTAAAGCTACATTGGAGAGGAGGAGGAGGGAGAACCAGCGTAGTATAGCTACATTAGAGAGGAGGAGGAAGGACAACAAGTCTAGTATAGCTACATTAGAGAGGAGGAGGGAGAACCAGTCTAGTATAGATACATTAGAGAGGAGGAGGAGGGAGAACCAGTCTAGAATAGCTACATTAGAGAGGAGGAGGAGGGAGAACCAGTCTAGTATAGATACATTAGAGGAGAGGAGGAGGAGGGAGAACCAGTCTTGAATAGTTACATTAGAGAGGAGGAGGAGGGAGAACCAGTCTAGTATAGCTACATTAAAGCGGAGGAGGGAGAACCAGTCTTGAATAGATACATTAGAGAGGAGGAGGAGGGAGAAGCAGTCAAGCATAGATACATTAGAGAGGAGGAGGAGGGAGAACCAGTCTAGTACAGCTACATTAGAGAGGAGGAGGTGGGAGAACCAGTCTAGTACAGCTACATTAGAGAGGAGGAGGTGGGAGAACCAGTCTAGTACAGCTACATTAGAGAGGAGGAGGTGGGAGAACCAGTCTAGTACAGCTACATTAGAGAGGAGGAGGAGGGAGAACCAGTGTAGTATAGATACATTAGAGAGGAGGAGGAGGAGGGATAAAACTTCTAGTATAGCTACATTAGATAGGAGGAGGAGGGAGAACCAGTCTAGTATAGAGAACCAGTCTAGTACATTAGAGAGGAGGAGGGAGAACCAGTCTGGTATAGCTACATTAGAGAGGAGGAGGGAGAACCAGTCTAGTAAAGCTACAGAAAGAGGAGAAGGAGGGAGAACCAGTCTAGCATAGATACATTAGAGAGGAGGAGGAGGGAGAACCAGTCTTGTACAGCTGCATTAGAGAGGAGGAGGAGGGAGAACCAGTCTAGTACAGCTACATTAGAGAGGAGGAGGGAGAACCAGTCTAGTATAGCTACATTAGAGAGGAGGAGGGAGAACCAGTCTAGTATAGCTACATTAGAGAGGAGGAGGGAGAACCAGTCAAGTAAAAATACATTAGAAAGGAGGAGGAGGGAGAAACAGTCTAGTACAGCTACATTAGAGAGGAGGATGGAAAACCAGTCTAGTATAGATACACTAGAGAGGAGGAGGACGGAGAACCAGTCTAGTATAGATACATTAGAGAGGAGGAGGAAGAGGGAGAACCAGTCTTGAATAGCTACATTAGAGAGGAGGAGGAGGGAGAACCAGTCTAGAATAGCTACATTAGAGAGGAGGAGGAGGGAGAACCAGTCTAGTATAGCTACATTAAAGCGGAGGAGGGAGAACCAGTCTAGTATAGCTACATTAGAGAGGAGGAGGAGGGAGAACCAGTCAAGCATAGATACATTAGAGAGGAGGAGGGAGAACCAGTGTAGTATAGATACATTAGAGAGGAGGAGGAGGGAGAAACAGTCTAGTATATCTACATTAGAGAAGAGTAGGGAGGAGAACCAGTCTAGTATATCTACATTAGAGGGGAGGGGGGAGAACCAGTCTAGTATAGCTACATTAGAGAGGAGGAGTAGGGGGAACCAGCCCAGTATAGATACATTAGAGAGGTTGAGGGAGAACCAGTCTAGCACCGCTACATGAGAGAGGAGGAGGGAAAACCAGTCTAGTACAGCTACATTAGAGAGGAGGAGGAGGGAGAACCAGTCTAGTAAATCTACATTAAAGAGGAGGAGGAGTGAGAACCAGTCTAGTACAGCTACATTAGAGAGGAGGAGGAGGGAAAACCAGTCTACTATAGCTACATTAGAGAGGAGGAGGAGGGAGAACCAACAGTCTAGTATAGCAACATTGGAGAGGAGGAGGAGGGAGAACCAGGCTAACATGGATACATTAGAGAGGAGGAGGGAGAACCAGTCTTGTACAGCTACATTAGAGAGGAGGAGGAGGGAGAACCAGTCTAGTACAGATACATTAGAGAGGAGGAGGAGGATGGAGAACCAATCTAGTATAGCTACATAAGAGAGGAGGAGGAGGGAGGGCATGTCTAGTACAGCTAAATAAGAGAGGAGGAGGGAAAACCTGTCTAGTACAGCTAAATTAAAGAAGAGGGGGTCGAACCAGTCTAGTATAGTTACATTAGAGAGGAGGAGGGAGAACCAGTCTAGTAAAGCTACATTAAAGAGGAGAAGGAGGGAGAACCAGTCTAGCATAGATACATTAGAGAGGAGGAGGAGGGAGAAGCAGTCTAGTACAGCTACATTTAGAGAGGAGGAGGAGGAGGGAGAACCAGTCTAGCATAGATACATTAGAGAGGAGGAGGAGGGAGAACCAGTCTAGTATAGATACATTAGAGAGGAGGAGGGAGAACCAGTCTAGTATAGATACATTAGAGAGGAGGAGGGGGAACCAGTTTAGTAAAGCTACATTGGAGAGGAGGAGTGAGAACCAGTCTAGTACAGCTAAATTAAAGAAGAGGGGGTCGAACCAGTCTAGTACAGCTACATTAGAGAGGAGGAGGGAGAACCAGTCTTGTAAAGCTACATTAGAGAGGAGCAGGAGGGAGAAAAAGTCTAGTACAGCTACATTAGAGAGGAGGAGGAGGAGGGAGAACCAGTCTAGTATAGCTACATTAGAGAGGAGGAGGGAGAACCAGTCTAGTGTAGATACATTAGAGAGGAGGAGGAGGGAGAACCAGTCTAGAATAGCTACATTAGAGAGGAGGAGGAGGGAGAACCAGTCTAGTATAGATACATTAGAGGAGAGGAGGAGGAGGGAGAAGCAGTCTTGAATAGCTACATTAGAGAGGAGGAGGAGGGAGAACCAGTCTAGTACAGATACATTAGAGAGGAGGAGGAGGATGGAGAACCAGTCTAGTATAGCTACATCAGAGAGGAGGAGGGAGAACCAGTCTAGTAAAGCTACATTAAAGAGGAGAAGGAGGGAGAACAAGTCTAGCATAGATACATTAGAGAGGAGGAGGAGGGAGAAGCAGTCTAGTAGAGCTATATTAGAGAGGAGGAGTGAGGGAGAAATAGTCTAGTACAGCTACATTAGAGAGGAGGAGGAGGGAGAACCAGTCTACTATAGCTACATTAGAGAGGAGGAGGAGGGAGAACCAACAGTCTAGCATAGCAACATTAGAGAGGAGGAGGAGGGAGAAGCAGTTTTGTAGAGCTACATTAGAGAGGAGGAGGAGGGAGAACCAGTCTAGTACAGCTACATTAGAGAGGAGGAGGAGGAGGGAGAACCAGTCTAGCATAGATACATTAGAGAGGAGGAGGGAGAACTAGTTAGGAAAGCTACATTAGAGAGGAGGAGTGAGAACCAGTCTAGTATAGCTACATTAGAGAGGAGGAGGAGGGAGGACATGTCTAGTACAGCTAAATTAAAGAGGAGGGGGTCGAACCAGTCTAGTATAGTTACATTAGAGAGGAGGAGGGAGAACCAGTCTTGTAAAGCTACATTAGAGAGGAGGAGGAGGGAGAACCAGTCTAGTACAGCTACATTAGAGAGGAGGAGGAGGAGGGAGAACCAGTCTAGTATAGCTACATTAGAGAGGAGGAGGGAGAACCAGTCTAGTATAGATACATTAGAGAGGAGGAGGAGGGAGAACCAGTCAAGCATAGATACATTAGAGAGGAGGAGGAGGGAGAACCAGTCTAGTACAGCTACAATAGAGAGGAGGAGGTGGGAGAACCAGTCTAGTAAAGCTACATTAAAGAGGAGGATGTTCGAGAAGCAGTCTATTATAGATACATTGGAGAGGAGGAGAAGTGAGAACCATTCTAGTACAGCTACATTAGAGAGGAGGGGGAGAGAGAACCAGTCTAGTACAGCTACATTAGAAAGGAGGAGGAGGAGGGAGAACCAGTGTAGTATAGCTACATTAGAGAGGAAGAGGGAGAACCAGTGTAGTAATGCTACATTAGAGAGGAAGAGGGAGAACCAGTGTAGTAATGCTACATTAGAGAGGAGGAGGAGGGAGAAGCAGTCTTGTAGAGCTATATTAGAGAGGAGGAGGAGGGAGAAATAGTCTAGTACAGCTACATTAGAGAGGAGGAGGTGGGAGAACCAGTCTAGTAAAGCTACATTAAAGAGGAGGATGTTCGAGAAGCAGTCTATTATAGATACAATGGAGAGGAGGAGGGAGAACCTGTCTAGTACAGCTACATTAGAGAGGAGGAGGAGGAGGGAGAACCAGTCTAGCATAGATACATTAGAGAGGAGGAGGGAGAACCAGTGTAGTATAGATACATTAGAGAGGAGGAGGAGGGAGAACAAGTCTAGTATAGCTACATCAGAGAGGAGGAGGTGGGAGAACCAGTCTAGTAAAGCTACATTAAAGAGGAGGATGTTCGAGAAGCAGTCTATTATAGATACAATGGAGAGGAGGAGAAGTGAGAACCATTCTAGTACAGCTACATTAGAGAGGAGGGGGAGAGAGAACCAGTCTAGTACAGCTACATTAGAAAGGAGGAGGAGGAGGGAGAACCAGTGTAGTATAGCTACATTAGAGAGGAAGAGGGAGAACCAGTATAGTAATGCTACATTAGAGAGGAAGAGGGAGAACCAGTGTAGTAATGCTACATTAGAGAGGAGGAGGAGGGAGAAGCAGTCTTGTAGAGCTATATTAGAGAGGAGGAGGAGGGAGAAATAGTCTAGTACAGCTACATTAGAGAGGAGGAGGAGGGAGAACCAGTCTACTATAGCTACATTAGAGAGGAGGAGGAGGGAGAACCAACAGTCTAGCATAGCAACATTAGAGAGGAGGAGGAGGGAGAACCAGGCTAGCATAGATACATTAGAGAGGAGGAGGAGGGAGAAGCAGTTTTGTAGAGCTACATTAGAGAGGAGGAGGAGGGAGAACCAGTCTAGTACAGCTACATTAGAGAGGAGGAGGAGGAGGGAGAACCAGTCTAGCATAGATACATTAGAGAGGAGGAGGAGGGAGAACCAGTCTAGTATAGATACATTAGAGAGGAGGAGGGAGAACTAGTTAGGGAAGCTACATTAGAGAGGAGGAGTGAGAACCAGTCTAGTATAGCTACATTAGAGAGGAGGAGGAGGGAGGACATGTCTAGTACAGCTAAATAAGAGAGGAGGAGTGAAAACCTGTCTAGTACAGCTAAATTAAAGAGGAGAGGGTCGAACCAGTCTAGTATAGTTACATTAGAGAGGAGGAGGGAGAACCAGTCTTGTAAAGCTACATTAGAGAGGAGGAGGAGGGAGAACCAGTCTAGTACAGCTACATTAGAGAGGAGGAGGAGGAGGGAGAACCAGTCTAGTATAGATACATTAGAGAGGAGGAGGAGGGAGAACCAGTCAAGCATAGATACATTAGAGAGGAGGAGGAGGGAGAACCAGTCTAGTACAGCTACAATAGAGAGGAGGAGGTGGGAGAACCAGTCTATTATAGATACATTAGAGAGGAGGAGGGAGAACCAGTCAAGCATATATACATTAGAGAGGAGGAGGAGGGAGAACCAGTCTAGTACAGCTACAATAGAGAGGAGGAGGTGGGAGAACCAGTCTAGTAAAGCTACATTAAAGAGGAGGATGTTCGAGAAGCAGTCTATTATAGATACATTGGAGAGGAGGAGAAGTGAGAACCATTCTAGTACAGCTACATTAGAGAGGAGGGGGAGAGAGAACCAGTCTAGTACAGCTACATTAGAAAGGAGGAGGAGGAGGGAGAACCAGTGTAGTAATGCTACATTAGAGAGGAAGAGGGAGAACCAGTGTAGTAATGCTACATTTGAGAGGAAGAGGGAGAACCAGTGTAGTAATGCTACATTTGAGAGGAGGAGTGAGAACCAGTCTAGTATATCTACATTAGAGAGGAGGAGGAGGGAGGACATGTCTAGTACAGCTACATTAGAGAGGAGGAGGAGGGAGAACCAGTCTTGTACAGCTACATTAGCGAGGAGGAGGAGGGAGAACCAGTCTAGTAAAGCTACATTAAAGAGGAGGAGGAGTGAGAACCAGTCTAGTACAGCTACATTAGAGAGGAGAAGGGAGAACCAGTCTAGTAAAGCTACATTAGAGAGGAGGAGGAGGGAGAAACAGTCTAGTATAACTACATTAGAGAGGAAGCGGGATAACCAGTCTAGTATAGATACATTAGAGAGGAGGAGGGAGAACCAGTCTAGTATAGCTACATTAGAGAGGAGTAGGGGGGAGAACCAGTCTAGTATAGCTACATTAGAGAGGAGTAGGGGGGAGAACCAGTCTAGTATAGCTACATTAGAGAGGAGGAGGGAGAACCAGTGTAGTATAGCTACATTAGAGAGGAGGAGGGAGAACCAGTCTAGTAAAGCTATGTTAAAGAGCAGAAGGAGGGAGAACCAGTCTAGCATAGATACATTAGAGAGGAGGAGGAGGGAGAACCAGTCTTGTACAGCTACATTAGAGAGGAGGAGGAGGGAGAACCAGTCAAGTATAGCTACATCAGAGAGGAGGAGGGAGACCCAGTCAAGTAAAACTACATTAGAGAGGAGGAGGGAGAACCAGTCTAGTAAAGCTACATTAGAGAGGAGGAGGGAGAACCAGTCTAGTATAGCTACATTAGAGAAGAGTAGGGGGGAGAACCAGTCTAGTATAGCTACATTAGAGAGGAGTAGGGGGGAGAACCAGTCTAGTATAGCTACATTAGAGAGGAGGAGGGAGAACCAGTTTAGTACAGCTACATTAGAGAGGAGGAGGCAGAACCAGTCTAGTATAGATACATTAGAGAGGAGGAGGGAGAACCAGTCTAGTAAAGCTAAATTAGAGAGGAGGAGGAGGGAGAACCAGTCTAGTAAAGCTACATTAAAGAGGAAGAGGAGGGAGAAACAGTCTAGTATAGCTACATTAGAGGGGAGGAGGAGGGAGAACCAGTCTACTATAGCTACATTAGAGAGGAAGAGGAAGAGGGAGAACCAGTCTTGAATAGCTACATTAGAGAGGAGGAGGAGGGAGAACCAGTCTAGTATAGCTACATTAAAGCGGAGGAGGGAGAACCAGTCTAGTACAGCTACATTAGAGAGGAGGAGGAGGGAGAAACAGTCTAGTACAGCTACATTACAGAGTAGGGGGAGGGTGAACCAGTCTAGTATAGCTACATTATAGAGGAGGAGGAGGGAGAACCAGTCTAGTATAGCTACATTATAGAGAAGGAGGCGGGAGAACCAGTCTAGTATAGCTACATTAGTGAGAAGGAGGAGGGAGAACCAGTCTAGTACAGCTAAATTATAGAGGAGGAGGAGGGAGAACCAGTCTAGTATAGCTACATTAGTGAGAAGGAGGAGGGAGAACCAGTCTAGTACAGCTAAATTAGAGAGGAGGAGGAGGGAGAACCCGTCTAGTATAGCTACATTAGAGAGGCGGAGGAGGGAGAACCAGGCTAGTATAGCTACATTAGAGAGGAGGAGGAGGGAGAACAAGTCTAGTATAGCTACATTATAGAGGAGTAGGGGGGAGAACCAGTCTAGTATAGCTACATTAGAGAGGAGTAGGGGGGAGAACCAGTCTAGTATAGCTACATTAGAGAGGAGGAGGGAGAACCAGTTTAGTACAGCTACATTAGAGAGGAGGAGGCAGAACCAGTCTAGTATAGATACATTAGAGAGGAGGAGGGAGAACCAGTCTAGTAAAGCTAAATTAGAGAGGAGGAGGAGGGAGAACCAGTCTAGTAAAGCTACATTAAAGAGGAAGAGGAGGGAGAAACAGTCTAGTACAGCTACATTAGAGGGGAGGAGGAGGGAGAACCAGTCTACTATAGCTACATTAGAGAGGAGGAGGAAGAGGGAGAACCAGTCTTGAATAGCTACATTAGAGAGGAGGAGGAGGGAGAACCAGTCTAGAATAGCTACATTAGAGAGGAGGAGGAGGGAGAACCAGTCTAGTGTAGCTACATTATAGAGGGGGAGGAGGGAGAACCAGTCTAGTATAGCTACATTAGTGAGAAGGAGGAGGGAGAACCAATCTAGTACAGCTAAATTATAGAGGAGGAGGAGGGAGAACCAGTCTAGTATAGCTACATTAGTGAGAAGGAGGAGGGAGAACCAGTCTAGTACAGCTAAATTAGAGAGGAGGAGGAGGGAGAACCAGTCTAGTATAGCTACATTAGAGAGGCGGAGGAGGGAGAACCAGGCTAGTATAGCTACATTAGAGAGGAGGAGGAGGGAGAACAAGTCTAGTATAGCTACATTATAGAGGAAGAGGAGGGACAACCAGTCTAGTACCGCTACATAAGAGAGGAGGAGGGAAAACCAGTCTAGTACAGCAACATTAGAGAGGAGGAGGAGGGAGAACAAGGCTAGCATAGATACATCAGAGAGGAGGAGGGAGAACCAGTCTAGTAAAAATACATTAGAGAGGAGGAGGAGGGAGAACCAGTCTAGTACAGCTACATTAAAGAGGAGGAGGGAGAACAAGTCTAGTACAGCTACATTAGAGAGGAGGAGGGAGAACCAGTCTAGTAAAGCTACATTAAAGAGGAGGAGGGAGAAACAGTCTAGTACAGCTACATTAGAGAGGAGAAGGAGGGAGAACCAGTCTACTATAGCTACATTAGAGAGGAGGAGGAGGGAGAAACAGTCTAGTATAACTACATTAGAGAGGAGGAGGGATAACCAGTCTAGTATAGATACATTAGAGAGGAGGAGGGAGAACCAGTCTAGTAAAGCTACGTTAAAGAGGAGAAGGAGGGAGAACCAGTCTAGTATAGATACATTAGAGAGGAGGAGGAGGGAGAACCAGTCTTGTACAGCTACATTAGAGAGGAGGAGGAGGGAGAACCAGTCAAGTATAGCTACATCAGAGAGGAGGAGGGAGAACCAGTCTAGTAAAACTACATTAGAGAGGAGGAGGGAGAACCAGTTTAGTACAGCTACATTAGAGAGGATGAGGGAGAACCAGTCTAGTAAAGCTAAATTAGAGAGGAGGAGGAGGGAGAACCAGTCTAGTAAAGCTACATTAAAGAGGAGGAGGAGGGAGAAACAGTCTAGTACAGGTACATTAGAGGGGAGGAGGAGGGAGAACCAGTCTACTATAGCTACATTAGAGAGGAGGAGGAGGGAGAAACAGTCTAGTAAAAATACATTAGAGAGGAGGAGGAGTGAGAACCAGTCTAGTATAGCTACATCAGAGAGGAGGAGGGAGAACCAGTCTAGTAAAAATACATTAGAGAGGAGGAGGAGGGAGAACCAGTCTAGTATAGCTACATTAGAGAGGAGGAGGAGGGGGAACCAGCCCAGTATAGATACATTAGAGAGGAGGAGGAGGGAGAACCAGTCTAGTACAGCTACATAAGAGAGGAGGAGGGAAAACCAGTTTAGTACAGCTACATTAGAGAGGAGAAGGGATAACCAGTCTAGTATAGATACATTAGAGAGGAGGAGGGAGAACCAGTTTAGTAAAGCTACATTAAAGAGAAGAAGGAGGGAGAACCAGTCTAGCATAGATACATTAGAGAGGAGGAGGAGGGACAACCAGTCTTGTACAGCTACATTAGAGAGGAGGAGGAGGGAGAACCAGTCAAGTATAGCTACATCAGAGAGGAGGAGGGAGAACCAGTCTAGTAAAACTACATTAGAGAGGAGGAGGGAGAACCAGTCTAGTAAAACTACATTAGAGAGCCAGAGGAAGGAGAACCAGTCTAGTACAGCTACAATAAAGAGGAGGAGGGAGAACCAGTCTTGTATAGATACATTAGAGAGGGGGGGGGGGGGGGAGAGCCAGTCTAGTATAGCTACATCAGAGAGGAGCAGGGAGAACCAGTCTAGTAAAACTACATTAGAGAGGAGGAGGGAGAACCAGTCTAGTAAAACTACATTAGAGAGGAGGAGGGAGAACCAGTCTAGTACAGCTACATAAGAGAGGAGGAGGGAAAACCAGTTTAGTACAGCTACATTAGAGAGGAGGAGGGAGAACCAGTCTAGTATAGATACATTAGAGAGGAGGAGGGAGAACCAGTCTAGTAAAGCTACATTAAAGAGGAGAAGGAGGGAGAACCAGTCTAGCATAGATACATTAGAGAGGAGGAGGAGGGAGAACCAGTCTTGTACAGCTACATTAGAGAGGGGGAGGAGGGAGAACCAGTCTTGTACAGCTACATTAGAGAGGAGGAGGAGGGAGAACCAGTCAAGTATAGCTACATCAGAGAGGAGGAGGGAGAACCAGTCTAGTAAAACTACATTAGAGAGGAGGAGGGAGAACCAGTCTAGTATAGCTACATTAGAGAGGAGGAGGGAGAACCAGTCTAGTATAGCTACATTAGAGAGGAGTAGGGGGGAGAACCAGTCTAGTATAGCTACATTAGAGAGGAGGAGGGAGAACCAGTCTAGTATAGATACATTAGAGAGCAGGAGGAGGGAGAACCAGTCTAGTATAGCTGCATTAGAGAGGAGTAGGGGGGAGAACCAGTCTAGTATAGCTACATTAGAGAGGAGGAGGGAGAACCAGTCTAGTATAGCTACATTAGAGAGGAGGAGGAGGGGGAACCAGCCCAGTATAGATACATTAGAGAGGAGGAGGAGGGAGAACCAGTCTAATATAGATACATTAGAGAGGAGGGTGTGAGAACCAGTCTAGTAAAGCTATATTAAAGAGGATGAGGGAGAAACAGTCTAGTACAGCTACATTAAAGAGGAGGAGGAGGGAGAAACAGTCTAGTATAGCTACATTAGAGAGGAGGAGGGAGAACCAGTCTAGTATAGATACATTAGAGAGGAGGAGGGAGAACCAGTCTAGTACAGCTACATTAGAGAGGAGGACGAGGGAGAACCAGTCAAGTATAGCTACATAAGAGAGTAGGAGGGTGAACCAGTCTAGAAAAAATACATTAGAGAGGAGGAGGAGGGAGAACCAGTCTACTGTAGCTACATTAGAGAGCCAGAGGAGGGAGAACCAGTCTAGTACAGCTACAATAAAGAGGAGGAGGGAGAACCAGTCTTGTATAAGATACATTAGAGAGGAGGAGGGAGAACCAGTCTAGTATAGATACATTAGAGAGCAGGAGGAGGGAGAACCAGTCTAGTATAGCTACATTAGAGAGGAGTAGGGGGAAGAACCAGTCTAGTATAGCTACATTAGAGAGGAGGAGGAGGGGGAACCAGCCCAGTATAGATACATTAGAGAGGAGGAGGAGGGAGAACCAGTCTAGTACAGCTACATAAGAGAGGAGGAGGGAAAACCAGTTTAGTACAGCTACATTAGAGAGGAGGAGGGAGAACCAGTCTAGTATAGATACATTAGAGAGGAGGAGGGAGAACCAGTCTAGTATAGATACATTAGAGAGGAGGAGGGAGAACCAGTCTAGTACAGCTACATTAAAGAGGAGAAGGAGGGAGAACCAGTCTAGCATAGATACATTAGAGAGGAGGAGGGGGGAGAACCAGTCTTGTACAGCTACATTAGAGAGCCAGAGGAGGGAGAACCAGTCTAGTACAGCTACAATAAAGAGGAGGAGGGAGAACCAGTCTTGTATAGATACATTAGAGAGGAGGAGGGAGAACCAGTCTAGTATAACTACATTAGAGTGGAGTAGGGGGGAGAACCAGTCTAGTATAGCGACATTAGAGAGGAGGAGGGAGAACCAGTCTAGTATAGCTACATTAGAGAGGAGGAGGAGGGGGAACCAGCCCAGTATAGATACATTAGAGAGGAGGAGGAGGGAGAACCAGTCTTGTACAGCTACATTAGAGAGGAGGAGGAGGGAGAACCAGTCAAGTATAGCTACATCAGAGAGGAGGAGGGAGAACCAGTCTAGTAAAAATACATTAGAGAGGAGGAGGAGGGAAAACCAGTTTAGTACAGCTACATTAGAGAGGAGGAGGGAGAACCAGTCTAGTATAGATACATTAGAGAGGAGGAGGGATAACCAGTCTAGTATAGATACATTAGAGAGGAGGAGGGAGAACCAGCCTAGTACAGCTACATTAAAGAGGAGAAGGAGGGAGAACCAGTCTAGCATAGATACATTAGAGAGGAGGAGGAGGGAGAACCAGTCTTGTACAGCTACATTAGAGAGGAGGAGGAGGGAGAACCAGTCAAGTATAGATACATCAGAGAGGAGGAGGGAGAACCAGTCTAGTAAAAATACATTAGAGAGGAGGAGGAGGGAGAACCAGTCTACTGTAGCTACATTAGAGAGCCAGAGGAGGGAGAACCAGTCTAGTACAGCTACAATAAAGAGGAGGAGGGAGAACCAGTCTAGTATAGATACATTAGAGAGCAGGAGGAGGGAGAACCAGTCTAGTATAGATACATTAGAGAGCAGGAGGAGGGAGAACCAGTCTAGTATAGCTACATTAGAGAGGAGTAGGGGGGAGAACCAGTCTAGTATAGCTACATTAGAGAGGAGGAGGGAGAACCAGTCTAGTATAGCTACATTAGAGAGGAGGAGTAGGGGGAACCAGCCAAGTATAGATACATTAGAGAGGAGGAGGAGGGAAAACCAGTTTAGTACAGCTATATTAGAGAGGACGAGGGAGAACCAGTCTAGTATAGATACATTAGAGAGGAGGAGGGAGAACCAGTCTAGTAAAGCTGCATTAAAGAGGAGAAGGAGGGAGAACCAGTCTAGCATAGATACATTAGAGAGGAGGAGGAGGGAGAACCAGTCTTGTACAGCTACATTAGAGAGGAAGAGGAGGGAGAACCAGTCTTGTACAGCTACATTATAGAGGAGGGTGTGAGAACCAGTCTAGTAAAGCTACATTAGAGAGGAGGAGGGAGAACCAGTCTAGTATAGATACATTAGAGAGGAGGAGGAGGGAGAACCAGTCTAGTACAGCTACATTAGAGAGGAGGAGGAGAGAGAACCAGTCAGGCATAGATACATTAGAGAGGATGAAGAGGGAGAACCAGTGGAGTACAACTACATTAGAGAGGAGGAGGGAGAACCAGTCTAGTATAGCTACATTAGAGAGGAGGAGGGAAAACCAGTCTAGTATAGCTACATTAGAGAGGAGGAGGGAGAACCAGTCTAGTATTTCTACATTAGAGAGGAGGGAGAACCAGTCTAGTATAGCTACATTAGAGAGGAGGAGGAGGGGTAACCAGTCTAGTATAGCTACATTAGAGAGGAAGAGGGTGAACCAGTCTAGTATAGCTACATTAGAGAGGAGGAGGGGGGAGAACCAGTCTAGTATAGCTACATTAGAGAGGAGGAGGGGGGAGAACCAGTCTAGTATAGCTACATTAGAGAGGAGGAGGGAGAACCAGTCTAGTATTTCTACATTAGAGAGGAGGGAGAACCAGTCTAGTATAGCTACATTAGAGAGGAGGAGGAGGGGTAACCAGTCTAGTATAGCTACATTAGAGAGGAAGAGGGTGAACCAGTCTAGTATAGCTACATTAGAGAGGAGGGAGAACCAGTCTAGTATAGCTACATTAGAGAGGAGGAGGAGGGAAAACCAGTCTAGTATAGCTACATTAGAGAGGAGGAGGGAGAACCAGTCTAGTATTTCTACATTAGAGAGGAGGGAGAACCAGTCTAGTATAGCTACATTAGAGAGGAGGAGGAGGGGTAACCAGTCTAGTATAGCTACATTAGAGAGGAAGAGGGTGAACCAGTCTAGTATAGCTACATTAGAGAGGAGGAGGGGGGAGAACCAGTCTAGTATAGATACAGTAGAGAGGAGGAGGGAAAACCAGTATAGTATAGATACATTAGAGAGGAGGATGGAGAACCAGTCTATTATAGATACAATAGAGAGGAGGAGGAGGGAGAACCAGTCTATTAAAGATAAATTAGAGATGAGGGGGGAGGGCCATTCTAGTAAAGCTACATTAGAGAGGAGGAGGAGAGAGAACCAGTCCAGTACAGCTACATGAGAGAGGAGGAGGAGGGAGAACCAGTCTAGTACAGCTACATTAGAGAGGAGGAGATGGGAGAACCAGTTTAGTATAGCTACACTCCTCTCCTCTACACTCCTCTACACTCCTCTACTCTACACTCCTCTACTCTCCTCTACTCTCTACACTCCTCTCCTCTACACTCCTCTCCTCTACACACCTCTACACTCCTCTCCTCTACACTCCTCTACTCTCTACACTCCTCTCCTCTACACTCCTCTCCTCTACACTCCTTTACACTCCTCTCCTCTACACTCCTTTACACTCCTCTCTACACTCCTCTACTCTCCTCTCCTCTACACTCCTCTCCTCTACACTCCTTTACACTCCTCTCCACACTCCTCTCCTCTACACTCCTTTACACTCCTCTCCTCTACATTCCTCTACTCTCCTCTCCTCTACACTCCTCTCCTCTACACTCCTTTACACTCCTCTCTACACTCCTCTCCTCTACACTCCTTTACACTCCTCTACTCTCTATACTCCTCTCCTCTACACTCCTTTACGCTCCTCTACTCTCCTCTACTCTCTACACTACTCTCCTCTACACTCCTCTACTCTCTACACTCCTCTCCTCTACACTCCTCTACTCTCTACACTCCTCTCCTCTACACTCCTCTACTCTCTAAACTCCTCTACTCTCTACACTCCTCTCCTCTACACTCCTCTACTCTCTACACTCCTCTCCTCTACACTCCTTTACACTCCTCTACTCTCCTCTACTCTCTACACTCCTCTCCTCTACACTCCTCTACTCTACACTCCTCTACACTCTACACTCCTCTCCTCTACACTCCTCTACTCTCTACACTCCTCTCCTCTACACTCCTTTACACTCCTCTACTCTCCTCAACTCTCTACACTCCTCTCCTCTACACTCCTCTACTCTCTACACTCCTCTCCTCTACACTCCTCTACTCTCTACACTCCTCTCCTCTACACTCCTCTACTCTCTACACTCCTCTCCTCTACACTCCTCTACTCTCTACACTCCTCTACTCTCTACACTCATCTCCTCTACACTCCTCTACTCTCTACACTCCTCTCCTCTACACTCCTCTACTCTCTACACTCCTCTCCTCTACACTCCTCTACTCTCTACACTCCTCTCCTCTACACTCCTCTACTCTCTACACTCCTCTACTCTCTACACTCCTCTCCTCTACACTCCTCTACTCTCTACACTCC
Source organism: Oncorhynchus mykiss (assembly GCF_013265735.2). Lineage (NCBI taxonomy): Eukaryota > Metazoa > Chordata > Actinopteri > Salmoniformes > Salmonidae > Oncorhynchus > Oncorhynchus mykiss. The sequence continues at coordinate 17,500,667 of NC_048573.1, forward strand.
TCTCCTCTACACTCCTCTACTCTCTACACTCCTCTACTCTCTACACTCCTCTCCTCTACACTCCTTTACACTCCTCTCCTCTCCTCTACACTCCTCTACTCTCTACACTCCTCTCCTCTCCTCTCCTCTACACTTCTCTACTCTCTACACTCCTCTCCTCTACACTCCTCTACTTTCCTCTCCTCTACACTCCTCTCCTCTCCTCTACACTCCTCTCCTCTCCTCTACACTCCTCTACTCTACACTCTTCTCCTCTACACTCCTCTCTTCTACAGTCCTCTCCTCTACAGTCCTCTCCTCTACACTCCTCTACTCTCCTCTACACTCCTCTCCTCTACACTGCTCTACTCTCCTCTGCACTCCTCTACTCTCCTCTACACTCTACACTCCTCTACTCTCCTCTCTGCTACACTGCTCTACACTCCTCTGAGGATACACTGTGTGTGTTGTGTGTGTGTTACTTCCAAGTGTGAGCCTGCATGGCATGCATGGGCTGCTAGAGACCTTGGTCAGTGCTGATTCAGAGACACTCGCCATGTTGGGACAGAAGACTTCAAACCTGCACCAGACTGAACACACACACACACACACGCGCGTGCGCACGCACGGTTGTAAATACCAGGGTATGGCAGCATGGCGATGTGTCAGTAAATAAGAGGTTTGTCTCTCTGTGTCCCTGTCTGTCTCCTAGTGTGTGTGTGTGTGTGTGTGTGTGTGTGTGTGTGTGTGTGTGTGTGTGTGTGTGTGTGTGTGTGTGTGTTCAGTCTGGTGCAGAGGTCTGTAGCAGAGGTGTCGTGGGAGTAGACTGTGGTGGGGTTTTGGTGTAATGAACTTCTACCACATGTCATCAGAAAAGGTCACAGTCGACCACAGTTGGGCTGCAAAGATCAAAGATGAACGCACACACCCACACGCAAACACAGTCATGCACACGCAAACACGCCTACACACACACGCAGTCACGCACACAGAAACCCAGACAGATGGACAGACAGACAGTCACAGTGACACACAGACTCAAACCCACACAGAGAGACGGTGAGAGACAGACAAACACCAAACAGACTGGTTGGAAATCTTTGCAATCCAACTTTGGGGAAGCTATTTGAAAAAGGCCTTGGCTGCAGTTAAACACACAGAGAGGAAAATAGAGTGGAGAAAAGAGATGGGTGTAGTGTAGAGGAGAGGAGAGCAGTGTAGAGGAGAGGAGAGCAGTGTAGAGGAGAGGAGTGTAGAGAGGAGTGTAGAGAGGAGTGTAGAGGAGTGTAGAGGAGTGTAGAGAGGAGTGTAGAGGAGAGGAGTGTAGAGAGGAGTGTAGAGGAGTGTAGAGAGGAGTGTAGAGAGGAGTGTAGAGGAGAGGAGCGTAGAGAGGAGTGTAGAGGAGAGGAGTATAGAGAGGAGTGGAGAGGAGTGTAGAGAGGAGTGTAGAGAGGAGTGTAGAGGAGAGGAGTGTAGAGGAGAGGAGTGTAGAGAGAAGAGGAGTGTAGAGAGGAGTGTAGAGGAGTGTAGAGGAGTGTAGAGAGGAGTGTAGAGGAGTGTAGAGTAGTGTGGAGAGGAGTGTAGAGAGGAGTGTAGAGAGGAGTGTAGAGGAGTGTAGAGGAGTGTAGAGAGGAGTGTAGAGGAGTGTAGAGGTGTGTAGAGGAGTGTAGAGAGGAGTGTAGAGGAGTGTAGAGAGGAGTGTAGAGGAGTGTAGAGTAGTGTAGAGAGGAGTGTAGAGAGGAGTGTAGAGAGGAGTGTAGAGAGGAGTGTAGAGAGGAGTGTAGAGGAGTGTAGAGAGGAGTGTAGAGAGGAGTGTAGAGGAGTGTAGAGGAGTGTAGAGAGGAGTGTAGAGGAGTGTAGAGAGGAGTGTAGAGGAGTGTAGAGGAGTGTAGAGGAGAGGAGTGTAAAGAGGAGTGTAGAGAGGAGTGTAGAGGAGAGGAGTGTAGAGAGGAGTGTAGAGGAGTGTAGAGGAGTGTAGAGAGGAGTGTAGAGGAGAGGAGTGTAGAGAGGAGTGTTGAAGAGAGTGTGGAACAAACAGCTGGTAATAAATCAAGTCTAGACAGAAGCTAATGGAAGCTGCTCAGGATCCTGAGTGCTACAATATGGAGCTGTGAAGCTTTCTCAAACACACACACATACACACAGTAAATGGCTTTATCACTTTCTCGCCATAGAACGTGAGAGGCGCTGCGCCACCTTGTGGATTGGTTGCACCACTATATAATTCAGAAATATATTTTTTACATTTATTGCTTAATTTGTTATCATTTAAGGCAATTTATTTTCTCTAGATTGCAAGAAATGTCAGTTACAGGTGTTAAATAACCCCCAAATCTCCGGGGCGGGCCTCCCCCCGGGCATACTCCACAGCACCACTTTGTAAAAACATCCTGTGTAGAACCCGGAACATAACAACACTAACTACCTGCTTATGATGTCAACTCCAAAACACATCTCTCTTATGACGTCAACTCCAAAACACACCTCTCTTTGGATGTCAACTCCAAAACACACCTCTCTTTGGATGTCATCTCCAAAACACATCTCTCTTTGATGTCAACTCCAAAACACATCTCTCTTTGATGTCAACTCCAAAACACACCTCTCTTTGATGTCAACTCCAAAACAAATCTCTCTTATGTCAATTCCAAAACACACCTCTCTTTCGATGTCAACTCCAAAACACATCTCTCTTTTGATGTCAACCCCAAAACACATCTCTCTTATGACGTCAACTCCAAAACACATCACTCTTTGATGTCAATTCCAAAGCACACCTCTCTTTGGATGTCAACTCCAAAACACATCTCTCTTTTGATGTCAACTCCAAAACACATCTCTCTTATGATGTCAACTCCAAAACACACTTCTCTTTGGATGTCAACTCCAAAACACATATCTCTTATGATGTCAACTCCAAAACACATCTCTCTTTTGGTGTCAACTCCAAAACACATCTCTCTTTTGATGTCAACACCAAAACCCATCACTGTGTCAACTCCATTGGACGGCAGGTAGCCTGGTGAAAATCTGTCTATGCACCCATGAGCAAGGCACTTAACCCAAATTTCTCCCGTTAGTCGCTCTGTATAAAAGTGTCTGCTAAAATACAAAAATGTAAATTACACACTGCTTTATAGTATAGACCCAGGGCCTATATACCTGTCTTTTAACCCAGGGCCTATATACCTGTCTATTAACCCAGGGCCTATATACCTGTCTATTAACCCAGGGCCTATATACCTGTCTATTAACCCAGGGCCTATATACCTGTCTTTTAACCCAGGGCCTATATACCTGTCTTTTAACCCAGGGCCTATATACCTGTCTTTTAACCCAGGGCCTATATACCTGTCTATTAACCCAGGGCATATATACCTGTCTATTAACCCAGGGCCTATATACCTGTCTATTAACCCAGGGCCTATATACCTGTCTATTAACCCAGGGCCTATATACCTGTCTATTTACCCAGGGGCTATATACCTGTCTATTAACCCAGGGCCTATATACCAGTCTATTAACCCAGGGCCTATATACCTGTCTATTAACCCAGGGCCTATATACCTGTCTATTAACCCAGGGCCTATATACCTGTCTATTAACCCAGGGGCTATATACCTGTCTATTAACCTAGGGGCTACATACCTGTCTATTAACCCAGGGCCTATATACCTGTCTATTAACCCAGGGCCTATAAACCTGTCTATTTACCCAGGGGCTATATACCTGTCTATTAACCCAGGGCCTATATACCTGTCTATTAACACAGGGCCTATAAACCTGTCTATTAACCCAGGGCCTATATACCTGTCTATTAACCCAGGGGCTATATACCTGTCTATTAACCCAGGGGCTATATACCTGTCTATCAACCCAGGGGCTACATACCTGTCTATTAACCCAGGGCCTATATACCTGTCTATTAATCACATCAGCTACGGAGAGCGAAATCACACAGTCGTCCGGAACTGCTGGTGCTGTCAAGCATGGTTCAGTGTTGCTTGCCTTGAAGCGGGCAAAGAAGGCATTTCATTTGTCTGGTATTTCTTCTAACCGTCCGGATTAGTGTCCCACTCCTTGTAAGTGGCAGCTCTAGCCTTTAGCTCAGTGCTGATGTTGCGTGTTCCCACAACCCAACGAAACATTCTGGGACCTTTTAAAGAATATAGTAAATGTGTTCTAGGAACCATTTACTATATTATACAACCATTGTATAATAATCATCCTGACAGTTTTTGTGTTATGAGATAATTTGCTGTGACTTAACAAATGTTTTGGGAACTTGCACAGAGCCAATTTTGGTTTGCTGGGAACAGGATGTGTTCTTCATAACTCTGATGCTCTCTATGATACCCTTTATATTCACATTATCACTCTCCATCTTAAACCATCTCTCTCTCTCTTCTGTATTTCCCTCACCCCACTCTCTCTCCCTCTCCCCTGCCTCTCTCTACCCTCCTTTCTTTCTCTCCCCCTGTCTCTCTGTAGCCTCCCCTCTACTCTCTCTCTCTCTCTCTCTCTCTCTCTCTCTCTCTCTCTCTCTCTCTCTCTCTCTCCCCTGTCTCCCTCTCCCCTGTCTCCCTCTCCCTTGCCTCTCTGTAGCCTCCCGTCTACTCTCTCTCTCTCTCTCTCTCTCTCTCTCTCTCCCCTGTCTCCCTCTCCCTTGCCTCTCTACCCTCCCCTCTCTCTCTCTACCCTCCCCTCTCTCTCTCTCTACCCTCCCCTCTCTCTCTCTACCCTCCCCTCTCTCTCTCTACCCTCCCCTCTCTCTCTACCCTCCCCTCTCTCTCTACCTTCCTCTCTCTCTCTACCTTCCTCTTTCTCGCTCTCCTTTCCTCTCTCTCTCTACCCTTCCCTCTCTCTCTCTACCCTCCCATCTCTCTCTCTACCATCCCATCTCTCTCTACCCTCCCCTCTCTCTCTCTACCCTCCCATCTCTCTCTCTACCCTCCCCTCTCTCTCTCTACCCTCCCCTCTCTCTCTGCCCTCCCCTCTCTCTCTCTCCCTTCCTCTCTCTCACTCTCCTTTCCTCTCTCTCTCTACCCTCCCCTCCTCTCTCTCCCTCTCCTTTCCTCTCTCTCACTCTCCTTTCCTCTCTCTCTCTACCCTTCCCCTCTCTCGCTCTCCTTTCCTCTGTCTCTCTACCCACCCCTCTCTCTCTCTACACTCCCGTCTCTCTCTCTACCCTCCCCTCTCTCTCTCTACCTTCCTCTCTCTCGCTCTCCTTTCCTGTCTCTCTCTACCCTCCCCCCTCTCTCTCTACCCTCCCCTCTCTCTCTCTACCTTCCTCTCTCTTGCTCTCCTTCCCTCTGTCTCTCTACCCTCCCCTCTCTCTACCCTCCCCTCTCTCTCTCTACACTCCCGTCTCTCTCTCTCTCTACCCTCCCCTCTGTCTCCCTACCTTCCTCTCTCTCGCTCTCCTTTCCTCTCTCTCTACCCTCCCCTCTCTCGCTCTCCTTTCCTCTCTCTCTACCTTCCTCTCTCTCGCTCTCCTTTCCTCTCTCTCTCTACCCTCCCCCCTCTCTCTCTACCCTACCCTCTCTCTCTACCTTCCTCTCTCTCTCTCCTTTCCTCTCTCTCTACCCTCCCCTCTCTCTCTCTACCCTCCCCTCTCTCTCTCTACCTTCCTCTCTCTCTCTACTTTCCTCTCTCTAGCTCTCCTTTCCTCTCTCTCTCTACCCTCCTCTCTCTCTCTACCCTCTCCTCGGTCTCTCTACCCTCCCCGTCTCTCTACCTTCCTCTCTCGCTCTCCTTTCCTCTCTCTCTCTACCCTCCCCTCTCTCTCTCTACCCTCCCCTCTCTCTCTCTACCCTCCCCTCTCTCTCTACCTTCCTCTCTCTCGCTCTCCTTTCCTCTCTCTGTGTGATGTTTATCCCTTTTTTTCTGTGTCTCTCCTGTCTGTCTCTTCTGGTCTTTAATGTGATATGGTGTCTGGTCTGTGATTTAGAAGGGGCTCAGGGGAAGCTCTGTGTGTGTGTGTGTGTGTGTTTGTGTGTGTGTATCGTGGCGCCTGGCGGTTGCAAGAAGTATGGGGTCCCAGTGTCTAGAGGGCAGCCAGACGGACCCCTCCCCTTTAACTCTCTGACTGTCACTGCCACTTTAAGCAGCAGTCAGGCAGACAAAACCTGGTTAGAGAGCTAGCTAGAGAGAGGTATTTCTCTAGAGGGGTGCGAGAGACTATGGTGTACAATATGGACTTGTGCCTGCCAGTGTGTGTGTTAGTGTGACTGATTGAGTGTGTGTCAGTGGTGCGCTTTATGCGTGTGTGCTTGTGTAGGCGCCTGTGCGGGGAGTGTGTGTGTGGTCTTCTGATGATAGTATAAGAAGCTTGTGGGGATTGTGTGTGGAGATGAAGAGATCCTTTGTGTTAACGTGTGTTCAGGTTGGGCTGTGCAGGAGGATGCAGCACACCTCTGTCATACACACACACAAACACACACACACGTATACAAACACATCCATACGCACACACATGCACACGCTCACTAAAGCCTGTGAATTTAACATTACGTTTGTCAACACAATCTCATGATTGTACAGGTATCATTTTACAGTCAGTGATGTTTGGAAGAACTATTGTATCAGAATACACTAGCAGAGTTATTATAACTATTGTATCAGAATACAGTAACAGAGTTATCATAACTATTGTATCAGAATACAGTAACAGAGTTATTATAACTATTGTATCCGAATACAGTAACAGAGTTATTATAACTATTGTATCAGAATACAGTAACAGCGTTATTATAACTATTGTATCAGAATACAGTAACAGAGTTATTATAACTATTGTATCAGAATACAGTAACAGAGTTATTATAACTATTGTATCAGAATACAGTAACAGAGTCATTATTACTATTGTGATGATATTAGTAATGTATTGTTATTGTGAAGCGGGTATGGACACAGGTATGTGGGCTTGGAAGGACATGTCTGACTGACTGCTCGCACGCACGCACACGCACGCACACACACACACACACACACACACACACACACACACACACACACACACACACACACACACACACACACACACACACACACACACACACGCACGCACACACACACACACACACACACATACACACACACACACACACACACACACACACACACACACACACACACACTCACACTCACACTCACGCACACCTCACCTTACAGACTGCAACATATCCTGAAATGAAGCCAGCTCATTGTTTTCTTAGCTAGGTTTACTGCAGAAGTTGCTGCCTCAGGACACATTGCTATAAGATCGTGTGTGTGCGTGCGTGGACATGTCAGCAGCTGTCCCACCGGGTAAAAACAATACCTCTGACTACAGTCATGTCTTCAGATTGAGATTACAGCCCCTGGGTTAATAGACAGGCATGTAGCCCCTGGGTTAATAGACAGGTATATAGCCCCTGGGTTAATAGACAGGTATATAGCCCCTGGCTTAATAGACAGGTATATAGGCCCTGGGTTAATAGACAGGTATATAGGCCCTGGGTTAATAGACAGGTATATAGGTGCTGGGTTAATAGACAGGTATGTAGCCCCTGGGTTAATAGACAGGTATATAGCCCCTGGGTAAATAGACAGGTATATAGGCCCTGGGTTAATAGACAGGTATATAGGCCCTGGGTTAATAGACAGGTATGTAGCCCCTAGGTTAAGACTTTTAAACAGGTTTACATTCACAAGACCATGGGGCCAGACGAATTACCAAGACACAAACTCAGAGCATACGCTGTCCAGCTGGCGGGTGTCTTCACTGACATTGTCAACCTCTCCCTGACCCAGTCTGTAATACCTACATGTTTCAAGCAGACCACCATAGTAGACCACCAACAACTGCAAAGTAACCTGTCTAAATGACTATTTCCCCATAGCACTCACATCTTTTGCCAGACCCACTCCAATTTGCATACCGCTCCAACAGATCCACAGATGAAGCAATCACTATTGCACTCCACACTGCCCTTTCCCACCTGGACTAGAGGACCACCTATGTGAGAATGCTGTTAATTGACTGCAGCTCAGCGTTCAACTCCACAGTCCCCTCCAAGCTCACCACTATGCTCAGAACCCTGGGACTGAACATCTCCCTCTGCAATTGGATCCTGGACTTCCTGACGGGCCGCCCCTAAGTGTTGAGGTTAGGCAACAACACATCCGCCACGCTGACTTAGTCCCCTCTTATTCTCCCTGTTCACCCATGACTGCGTGGCCGAGTACAACTCGAACACTATCATCAAGTTTGCTGACGACGATCACAGACAACGATGAGACCGTCAGCAAGACAAAGGAGCTGATTGTGGACTATAGGAAACGCAGGGCTGTGCATGGACCTATCCACATCGACGGGGCTGTAGTGGAGCAGGTCGAGAGCTTCAAGTTCCTCCGTATCCACATCACTAAGGAATTAACATGGACCACACACACCAACACAGTCGTAAAGAAGGAACAACAATGCCTCTTCCCCCTCAGGAGGCTGAAAAGATTTGGCACGGGCTCTCAGAGCCTGAAAAAGGTCTACAGCTGTACCATTGAGAGCACCTTGACTGGCTGCATCGCTGCTTGGTATGCCAACTGCTTGGCATCCAACTGCAAGGCGCTACAGAGGATAGTGCATACAGCTCTGTACATCACTGGGGCCGAGCTCCCTGCCATCCAGGAACTCTATACCAGGAAGGGCCTAAAGCTGTCAAAGACTCCAGCCACCCAAGTCATAGACTATTCCCTCTGCTACTGCACACAAGCGATACAGATGCACCAAGTCTGTAATCAACAGGACCCTGAACAGCTTCTACCCCTCAAGCCATACAACTAAACAAATAGCTACCTGGACTATCTGCATTGACCCTTTTTGCACCAACTCTTGACTCATCACATACGCTGCTGCAACTGTTTATTTTCTATCCTGTTGCCTAGTCACTTTACCCCTAACTGCAGTTTCCGGCGACGCAGCTCTGCCGAGGAGAGGTTCTACCTCCATGGGTTCAGGCTCTGTTTCAGGACAGCCAAAGGAGGAGAGGGAGGAGAGAGGTAAGCGAATACGTTTGTCCAGACGTATGGCCATCGCGATGAGTGCGATCAAGGAAAGATTGTCGTCCTGGCACGCCAACACCATTTGGACCTCCTCGCACAGTCCTCTATGGAATAGGGTGCAGAGCTTTGGTTCATTCCACTGGAAGCTGCCACGGTCCAGAAGTTGAAGGCGTACTCCACAGCGGTCTGGGCACCCTGCTGAAGTTGGAATAGCCGCTCACCTCACTCTCTGCCCTCCGGTGGATGGTTTAAAACCGACCTGAACAGAGCCATGAACCTCACATAGAAACCCAGCACTTCCTCTCTTCTCTCCCACACGGCTGTAGCCCACTCCAATGCCCAACCGGTCAGTAAGGAAATGACCGTGGCAACCTTGGACATCTCAGTGGTGGGAACTCACGTCTGATGGGCGAAATAGAATGAGTAGGAAGACACGAGAAGGACAAACGGGCATCACCTCCCTGGAAGAACTGCTGAGTAAGCTGGAGGACTGGCTCGCTGAGATGGCTCGTGATAGAAGGCCCTCCGCTAGTTGAAGGTGAAACCTCTCTGGTGGCGTTGTGGCGTCGGAGGACTTCTTCCTAGTTGCGCCAGCTGATCGTAGTGTTGGCAGAGTAGGTATCTCTGTTCACCAACGGTCTGAGGACTTTATCTTCTGCTGCTTCCATATTACTGAGGCTAACCCTAACCCTAACCCCTAACTGTATGTACATATCTACCTTATTTACCTCGTACCTGTGACATATACGCAGTGAGTCAGGAAGCAGTTGCAGAAAGAGAGTTTAATAATAAAACAAGGCAGATGACCAAAGTAGGAGTAGTGTACAGAACGTGAAAACAAACCAATATTGACTGATGACTGAGGGCTAAATAAAGGGAAGGTAATCAAGGTGATGATGAAGTCCAGGTGTGCGTAATGATGGGGAGCAGGTGTGCGTAATGATGATTGCCAGGACAGGTGGTTAGTAGACCGGTGGCGTTAAGCGTTGGAGAGGGGGAGTGGGAGCATTTTTCTCTCGGCATTGTTGGAAAGGGCCCGTAAGTAAGCATTTCAATGTTAGTTTACACTTGTTGTTTACGAAACATGTGACAAATGCTATTTGATTGGATTTTATTTTGTGGGGAAATCACAAAAGATATGTCCACGAAACACAAAAACTGACCAGTTGTGCTGATAAATATACAATGTTTCTTTTAAGGTGCAAAAAACATTCACCGGATGTTGCAAGAACATTCCTAGAACATATTTTGTTTGTTCTTTAAAAGGTTCCCAGAATGTTTCATTAGATTGCGGGAACAGTCTGGTGGGAACATTGTGGGGACATCACAAAATACACTGCTCAAAAAAATAAAGGGAACACTAAAATAACACATCCTAGATCTGAATGAATGAAATATTCTTATTGAATACTTTTTTCATTACATAGTTGAATGTGCTGACAACAAAATCACACAAAAATGATCAATGGAAATCAAATGTATCAACCCATGGAGGTCTGGAATTTGGAGTCACACTCAAAATTAAAGTGGAAAACCACACTACAGGCTGATCCAACTTTGATGTAATGTCCTTAAAACAAGTCCAAATCAGGCTCAGTAGTGTGTGTGGCCTCCATGTGCCTGTATGACCTCCCTACAACGCCTGGACATGCTCCTGATGAGGTGGCGGATGCTCCTGAGGGATCTCCTCCCAGACCTGGACTAAAGCATCCGCCAACTCCTGGACAGTCTGTGGTGCAACGTGGCGTTGGTGGATGGAGCGAGACATGATGTCCCAGATGTGCTCAATTGGATTCAGGTCTGGGTAACGGGCGGACCAGTCCATAGTATCAATGCCTTCCTCTTGCAGGAACTGCTGACACACTCCTAATGCATTGTCTTGCATTAGGAGGAACCCAGGGCCAACCGCACCTGCATACGGTCTCACAAGGGGTCTGAGGATCTCATCTCGGTACCTAATGGCAGTCAGGCTACCTCTGGCGAGCACATGGAGGGCTGTGCGGCCCCCCAAAGAAATTCCACCCCACACCATGACTGACCCACCGCCAAACCGGTCATGCTGGAGGATGTTGCATGCAGCAGAACGTTCTCCACGGCGTCTCCAGACTCTGTCATGTCTGTCACGTGCTCAGTGTAAACCTGCTTTCATCTGTGAAGAGCACAGGGCACCTGTGTCAAATTTGGCAATCTTGGTGCTCTCTGGCAAATGCCAAACGTCCTGCACGGTGTTGGGCTGTAAGCATAACCCCCACCTGTGGACGTCGGGCCCTCATACCACCCTCATGGGGTCTGTTTCTGACCGTTTGAGCAGACACATGCACATTTGTGGCCTGCTGGAGGTCATTTTGCAGGGCTCTGGCAGTGCTTCTCCTTGCACAAAGGTGGAGGTAGCGGTCCTGCAGCTGGGTTGTTGCCCTCCTACGGCCTCCTCCACGTCTCCTGATGTACTGGCCTGTCTCCTGGTAGCACCTCCATGCTCTGGACACTACGCTGACAGACACAGCAAACATTCTTGCCACAGCTCGCATTGATGTGCCATCCTGGATGAGCTGCACTACCTGAGCCACTTGTGTGGGTTGTAGACTCCGTCTCATGCTACCACTAGAGTGAAAGCACCGCCAGCATTCAAAAGTGACCAAAACATCAGCCAGGAAGCATAGGAACTGAGAAGTGGTCTGTGGTCCCCACCTGCAGAACCACTCCTTCATTGGGGGTGTCTTGCTAATTGCCTATAATTTCCACTTGTTGTCTATTCCATTTGCACAACAGCATGTGAAATTTATTGTCAATCCGTGTTGCTTCCTAAGTGGACAGTTTGATTTCACAGAAGTGTGATTGACTTGGAGTTACATTGTGTTGTTTAAGTGTTCCCTTTATTTTTTTGAGCAGTATATATATTCCCAAAACACATAAAAACTATGCAGTTGTCTGGATGATTCCATAATGTTTATTTTAGGGTGCAAAATGTTCCCACCACACCATTCCCACAACCTTAATGAAACATTCTGGAAACATTTAAAGAATGTTCTTGCAACATCAGGTGAATGTTTTATACAAACATTTAATAATCATCAACACGACTGGACAGATTTTGTTTTTATGATAACATTTGCTGAAACCTAACAAATGTTCTGGGAACTTGCACAGAATCAATTTTGGTTTGCTGGGAAAACATGACTGGTACATTGTGTTGTTATATTACCTGGAAACCTAATGACAACTTTTAGGGAATGTTCTCTGGTGTTTCTTACAGATGTTGTGCGCACAAGATTTTAGTGAATGTTATGAGAACATTCTGAGGATATTTTATTTAAATACACTGTTTCATAAAGACATTCTTTGAATACTTTTGGGATGTTATCATCGTAATGTTAGATAAAATCCTAACTAAAAGATAATGGGAATCTTAGCTAATGTTCTGGGGAAAACGCCTTCATAAACACTGTGATATCATCACACCAATCTCCTGATGTCAGCACAGCCCTACCCGGTGTCACTGTTATTAACGTCCCCTCACCTCCGCTGAGTAAGCTGTACCTTTGATACTTGCCTGAAAAATGTAATGCGAATATGAGTCCTGTCATGTCCGGAATAAATTATCCAACAGAGGTATGAATATTGTAATTCTGGGTCCTTGTGTGTGGCTATGACTATGAAATATGTTGTGTGTGTGTTGGGGGAGTGACTGTGGTAGTGACTTTGTACTGGTCTCATGTCACGCCATTGCTTAATCTGTCTCAGTCACCGTGGCAACGGGCTGCCAGTCTTTAGTTGTCATCCTAGGAATCAGGCTACATCCAGACTACGGTAATACACAGTACAATCAGTTCACACACAGTCAACAGCCTAACTTTGCCTTTGTGAACACAGTCTTAAAACCTGCATTCAGGTCTGTGTGTGTGGGTCCATATGCAGCTGTGTGCAGGTGTGCGTTTGTGTGCGTCCTTTACCAGCTGTGTGAGAGCAGGGGAAATGAGGTGGAACTCAATCTGGACCACACCTGTCTGTCTGTCTCTCCCTGGAGGGAGGAGCCTTAGGGCTTGCACACACGCACATGCACACGCACACGTATTCAAAATCACACACTCATATACACATAGCAATATGGATGGAAGGAAGAGCGTGGGTATTATATTAATATTATATTAATGTATGCACAGAGCCAGTTTAATGTCTGTGTATGGGAGAGGGCAATGATCTGTAAGTGTGTTTGCACAGAAAGCTTCCTGCTGGCAGAGAGAGATAATATTTACTGAACAGAGAGAAAAGAGATGGAGATAGAGAGAAAAGGGAGGGAAGGAATATAGAGGGAAAGGAGGAGAAGAGATACTTAAACAAAGAGAGATGAAGAGAATGATAGAGGAGACTTTATCACGGACCTCAACCCAGAGTCTCTCAGAGAGTTCACAGTCAGCCCACTGACACCCCAATCAGATCACAGCAGAACCACAGTCTACCTGAACAGAGCATTACTCACTCGTGAGGCATCAACACCTAAGGAACTACATAATATTAAGAAATAGTATTGATGGAAGGAAAGTAGTGTTCGAAACCTACCAAAAAACTATTGGGCCACAAGAAATTCAATCCCTTTAAACAACTTCCTGGACAAAACGTTTCACTGCTATAGTGAAGGTGTAAACTTGGCCTAAGTAGTATAGTTGACCTTTCAGCTTCCCTTTCAAATCTATACATGTCATGTAGACAACTGAAGAAAATGAACAACAATGACAAATAGATTGATGAAGAATGCAAAAACCCAAGAAACAAATTGAGAAACTTATCCAACAAAAAACAGAGACCCAGAAAACCTGAGCCTAGTCCTACACTATGGTGAAACACAGTACAGACATATACTAAGAAAAATTAAGTAGCAGCACGTCTGAAATCAGCCATAGAATCAAACCACTTCTGGGAAAATTGGATCACACAACAACACAAAGTGTTATCTATCCAAAACGGAGATGTATGGATAAACCACTTCTCCAATCTTTTTGGCTCCATAACAAAAAACAAACTAAGCTATAGGATTGAGGTCAGCGCTTTGTGATGGCCACTCCAATACCTTGACTTTGTTGTCCTTAAGCCAAGTATGCTTGGGGTCATTGTCCATTTGGACGACCTATTTGCGATCAAGCTTTCACTTCCTGACTGATGTCTTGAGATTTTGCTTCAATATATCCACATAATTTCTCTTCCACATGATGCCATCTATTTTGTGAAGTGCACCAGTCCCTCCTGCAGCAAAACACCCCCAGAACATGATGCTGCCACCCCCGTGCTTCACGGTTGGGATGGTGTTCTTCGGCTTACAAGCGTTCCCCTTTTTCCTCCAAACACAACGATGGTCATTATGGTCAAACAGTTCTATTTTTGTTTCATCAGACCAGAGGACATTTCTCAAAAAAGTATGATCTCTGTCCCCATGCACAGTTGCAAACCGTAGTCTGGCTTTTTTATGGCGGTTTTGGAGCAGTGGCTTCTTCCTTACTGAGCGGCCTTTCAGGTTATGTCGATATAGTACTAGTTTTACTGTGGATATAGATACTTCTGTACCTGTTTCCTCCAGCATCTTCACAAGGTCCTTTGCTGTTGTTCTGGGATTGATTTGCACATTTCGCCTCAAAGAACGTTAATCTCTAGGAGACAGAACACGTCTCCTTCCTGAGCGGTATGACGGCTGCGTGGTCCCATGGTGTATATACTTGCATACTATAGTTTGTATAGATGAATGTGGTACCTTCAGGCATTTGGAAATTGTTCCCAAGAATGAACCAGACTTGTGGAGGTCTACAATTATTTTTCTGAGGTCTTGGCTGATTTCTTTTGATTTTCCCATGATGTAAAGCAAAGTGGCAATGGAGTTTGAAGGTAGGCCTTGAAATACATCCACAGGTACACCTCCAATTGACTCAAATGATGTCAATTAGCCTATCAGAAGCCTCTCGAGCCATGACATAATTTCTGGAATTTTCCAAGCTATTTAAAGGCACAGTCAACTTAGTTTATGTAAACTTCTGACCCACTGGAATTGTGATACAGTGAATTATAAGTTAAATAATATGTCTGTAAACAATTGTTGGAAAAATGACTTGTGTCATGTACAAAGTAGATGTCCTAACCGACTTGCCAAAACTATAGTTTGTTAACAAGAAATTTTGGAGTGGTTGAAAAACTAGTTTTAATGACTCCAACCTAAGTGTATGTAAACTTCCGACTTCAACTGTAACATAAAGTGTTGCTTTGTTAGATAAAATCATTTTTAAAATCCTAAAAAGGTCCATATAGCATGCACAATCGATTTTGTATTTACACTCGTTCAATTTGCAAAGAAAGAAATCTGTGAAAATTTAACCGTAAACGTTGTTTCAAACAGTCATATTACGTCCGTATGTATTCCTTAGAGATCCTAGAATGTACCCAGACTTCACTATATCATTAGGGGTGTAGTATATCCTACAGGACACCATATTTGGTCCGAGAGGGACGCCTTCATGGTACGCCGACGTCTTCACTTGAACGACTATGTCAAATAAGCACCAATCGGTGTCAAACAAATCTAGCTAGATAGCCAATGAGCTGGGCTTGACGGGAGTATCTGGAAACCCTGTATCTGTCATGAAATGTAGCTACCAACCTTGTACGACAGCATGCCTTTTCCTTTTGGACAAAAATGATACTCAAATACTCAAAGTTATGAAGTTATGAAAACTGGTTGTTTTAACCTGTTGGATCTCTAGGGGCGCTATTTCATTTTTGGATAAAAAACGTTCCCATTTTAAGCGCGATATTTTGTCACGAAAAGATGCTCGACTATGCATATTCTTGACAGTTTTTGAAAGAAAACACTCTGAAGTTTCAGAATATGCAAAGATATTGTCTGTAAGTGCCCCAGAACTCATTCTACAGGCGAAACCAAGATGATGCGTCAACCAGGAAATTAGCAGAATTTCTGAAGCTCTGTTTTCCATTGTCTCCTTATATGGCTGTGATTGCGCAAGGAATGAGCCTACACTTTCTGTCGTTCCCCCAAGGTCTTAGCAGCATTGTGACGTATTTGTAGGCATATCATTGGAAGATTGACCATAAGAGACTACATTTTCCAAGTGTCCGCCTGGTGTCCTGCGTGGAATTCGGTGCGCAATTGCCAGCTGCTTGTACTTTTCCATTTGATTGAGGGGAGAAACCATGCGTCCAAGAACGATATATCAATGAAGAGATATGTGAAAAACACCTTGAGGATTGATTCTTAACAACGTTTGCCATGTTTTCAGTCGATATTATGGAGTTAATTTGGAAAAAAGTTCGCGTTTTGAGGACTGAATTTTCGTTTTTTTTTGGTAGCCAAATGTGATGTATAAAATGGAGCTATTTCTAATACACAAAGAATCTTTTTGGAAAAACTGAGCATCTGCTATCTAACTGAGAGTATCCTCATTGAAAACATCAGAAGTTCTTCAAAGGTAAATGATTTTATTTGAAGGCTTTTATGTTTTTGTTGAAATGTTGCGTGCTGGATGCTAACGCTAATGCTAACGCTAAATGCTACGCTAGCTAGCTACTTTTACACAAATTATTGTTTTCCTATGGTTGAGAAGCATATTTTGAAAATCTGAGATGACAGTGTTGTTTACAAAAGGCTAAGCTTGAGAGATGGCATATTTATTTCATTTCATTTGCGATTTTCATGAATAGTTAACGTTGCATTATGGTAATGAGCTTGAGTCTGTATTCCTGATACCGGATCCGGGATGGGGAGATCAGAGAGGTTAAAAATTTTGAAATTATAATATCGCTACTAATACTGGAAAAGCTAAATCAAAGTCCAAGTATACAGATTTGACGATATTCTTGCAGAAAAATGTAATATGAATTCAAATATCTCCTTCACGATTTGCCCAAATGTACCTGGGCGACTTCAAATTAAATGTAATGTAGTTCGCTCATACTTCGCTCATACCACGGCAGGTCGCAGTTGTTCTCAACTGGCCTACCTGGTTAACACTTGTTTGGGACTGGGGGGCAGTATTGAGTAGCTTGGATAAAAAGGTTCCCAGAGTAAACTGCCTGCTACTCAGCCATAAAAGCTAGAATATGCATATAATTAGCATATAAGGCATATCATTATATTTTGATAGAAAACACTCTGAAGTTTCTAAAACTGTTTGAATGCCGTCTGTGAGTATAACATAACTCATATGGCAGGCAAAAACCTGAGAAAGAATCCAACCAGGAATTGGGAAATCTGAGGTTTGTAGTTTTTCAAGTCATTGCCTATCAAATATACAGTGTCTACGGGGTCATATGCACATCCTAATGCTTCCACTAGATGTCAACAGTCTTTAGAACCTTGTTTGAGGCTTCTACAGTGAAGTGGGGGCGAATGAGAGCTGATTGAGTAAGGGCTCTGCCAGAGTGGCATGAGCTGATCACCTGCGTTCCATTGCATTTCTGAAGACAAAGGAATTCTCCAGTTGGAACATTATTGAAGATTTATGTTAAAAACATCCTAAAGATTGATTCTATACATAGTTTGACATGATTCTACGGACTGTAATGGAACTTTTTGACTTTTTGTCTGGACCTAGTAATCACGCCTCATGAATTTGGATTACTGGACTAAACGCGCGAACAAAAGGGAGGTATTTGGACATAAATGATGGACTTTATCGAACAAAACAAACATTTATTGTGGGACTGGGATTCCTGGGGGTGCATTCTGATGAAGATCATCAAAGGTAATATATTTATATTTATAATGCTATTTCTGACTTCTGTTGACTACACAACATGGCGGATATCTGTATGGCTTGTGTTTGTGTCTGAGTGCTGTACTCAGATGATTGCATGGTGTGCTTTTTCCGTAAAGTTTTTTAAATCTGACACAGCGGTTGCATTGAGGAGACGTGGATCTAACATTCCATGCATAACACTTGTATCTTTAAGCAATGTTTATTATGAGTATTTTTGTAAATTGATGTGGTTCTCTGCAAAATCACCGGATGTTTTGGAACTACTGAACAAAACGCAACAATGTAAACTGAGATTTTTGGATATAAACTTTATCGAACAAAACATACATGTATTGTGTAACATAAAGTCCTATGAGTGTCATCTGATGAAGATGAGCAAAGGTTAGTGATTAATTTTTCTCTATTTCTGCTTTTTGTGACTCCTCTCTTTGGCTGGAAAAATGGATGTGATTTTCAGTGACTAGGTGCTGACCTAACATAATATTTCGTCGTAAAGCATTTTTGAAATCGGACACTATGGCTGGATTTCAACAAGTTTTTCTTTAAAATGTTTGAGGAATTTTAATTATGGGATTTCTGTTGTTTTGAATTTGGCGCCCTGCAATTTCACTGGCTGTTAGCGGGGTGGGACGCTACCATCCCACATATCCCAGAGAAGTTGAATAAAGGTGAATTTTTTAATTTTTTTAAATAAAAATACATCAAGTTATCCGTCTGAAACTTTGCACATATGCTGCTGCCATCTTGAGGATACCATTGGAATTACAACCAGAGTGATGGCAAGAACTGGGACCTTTCTGTTGCATTTCAAAGATGGTGGTAGAAAAAATGTTCTTCTACCAGATCTATTGTGTTATATTCTCCTACATTAAATTCACATTTCCACAAACTTCAATGTGTTTCCTTTCAAATGGTACCAAGATTATGCAAATCCTTGCTTCAGGGCCTGAGCTACAAGCAGTTAGATTTGGGGATGTCATTTAAGCAAAATTTGAAAAAAAAGGGGTTAAGAAAATTTAAGAAGGTCAAAGAACTACTTTGCTATTTGATTTTGAATTTGAAGACCCTGTGAAGTGTGTGTATTGTATATATATATATATATATATATATATATATGTTCATCATATATATATATATATATATAAATATATATATATATATATATATATATATATATATATATATATATATATTGGGCCTTGCTGCTATTAACCCATACGAATGCATTGAATAACAGATTCACGACATGGAACAACAGATAGTCCCCAAAACAAAATCTGAAGGAAGTTAGTTCTGAGAGAAAAAAGAAAGCACAGGAAACATACATATATATATATTTTTTAAAACATTTATTTAACCCCTTATTTTTGGCACAAAACAGTCTCCATACACAGTTCAGTGCATTCGAAAAGTATCCATTTTTCCACATTCTGTTACGTTACAGCTTTATTCTACAATGTATTAAATAAATGGTTTCCTTATCAATCTACACACATACCCCACAATGATAAAGCGAAAACCGTTTTTTTTTTTAAATGATTCAAATTTAAAACAGAAATACCTTATGTACATATGTATTCAGACCCTTTTAAGGACACTCAATTTGAGCATCCTGTTTCCATTGATCATCCTTGAGATGTTTCTACAACTTGATTGGAGACCACCTGTGGTAAATTCTATTGATTGGACATGATTTGAGAAGGCACACTGATATCTCTAGCTTAAACTGACAGATTTCTAAGGTCCTACATTTGTAGACTCCTACATTTCCTCAATGAAAACAATGTCCTGAGCAAATGTCAAATGGGCTTTTTACCAAAGTATCATACGACAGACAACGTATTCACCATGCACAAGCTAATTGACAAACAAACCAACCGAAGTAAAAGCAAAGTATCTACATGCTTTTTTTTCCTACCATGAAGGTCTGCTATATAAATTGAGGGAAAGTGGTGTTGGGGGAAATGTAAGGTTAAAATTGTCAAAAAAACACAGATTTCTTTCCACCGGGTGGTGGGGTGAGACAGGGATGCAGCTTGAGCCCCATCCTCTTCAACATTTACAGTATATCAACAAATTGGTGAGGGCATTAGAAGAGTCTGCAGCACAAGGCCTCACCCTAGTAGAATCTGAAGTCAAATGTCTACTGTTTGATGATGATCTGGTGCTTCTGTCCCCAACCAAGGAGGGCCTACAGCAGCACGTAGATCTTCTGCAGAGTTGCTGTCAGACCTGGACCCTGACTGTGAATCACAGTAAGACAAAAATAATGTTGTTTCAAAAAAAGGTCCAGTTGCCAGGACCACAAATACAAATTCCATCTAGACACTGTTGCCCTAGAGCACACAAAGAAACTAGACCTACCTCAGCCTAAACATAACAGGTAACTTCCACAAAGCTGTGAACAATATGAGCGACAAGACAAGAAGGGCCATCAAAAGGAACATAAAATTCAACTTCCCAATTAGGATCTGGCAAAATATTATTGAATCAGTTATAGAACCCAAGAATTTACAAAATAGGACAAACACCAAATTGAGACTCTGTATGCAGAATTCTGCAAAAACATCCTCAGTGTACCACATAAAACATAAAAAAAATGCATGCAGAGCAGAATTAGGACGATACCCGCTAATTATTAAAATCCAGAAAAGAGCTGTTAAATTCTACAACCACCTAAAAGGAAATGATTCCCAAACATTCCATAACAAAGCCATCACCTACAGAGAGATGAACCTGGAGAAGAGCCCCCTAAGCAAGCTGGTCAAACAGACCCCACAGAGCCCCAGAACAGCAGCACAATTAGACCCAATCAAATCATGAGAAAACAAAAAGATAATTACTTGACACATTGGAAATAATTAACCAAAAATACAGAGAAAACTAGAATGCTATTTGGCCCGAAACAGAGAGTACACAGTGGCAGAATACCTGACCACTGTGACTAGCCCAAAATTAAGGAAAGCTTTGACTATGTACAGACTCAGTGAGCATAGCCTTGCTTTTGAGAGGCCACCATATGCAGACCTGGCTCTAGAGACAAGACAGGCTATGTGCACACTGCCCACAAAATGAGGTGGAAACTGAGCTGCACTTCCAAACATCCTGCCATATTAGAGACACATATTTCCCTCATTTTACACAGACCCACAAAGAATTTGAAAATAAAAATAATTTTGATAAACTCCCATATCTATTAGGTAAAATACCACAGTGTGCCATAACAGGCGGCATCACATCCGGTGGTGATTGGGAGTCCCATAGGGCAGCACACAATTGGCCCAGTGTCGTCTGGGTTCGGCTGGGGTAAGCCGTCATTGTAAATAAGAATATGTTCTTTAACTGACTTGCCTATTTAAATAAAGGTTAAATATATATACAGTGGGGCAAAAAAGTATTTAGTCAGCCACCAATTGTGCAAGTTCTCCCACTTAAAAATATGAGACGTCATTGTAAGTAAGAATACGTTCTTTAACTGACTTGCCTATTTAAATAAAGGTTACATATATTTACAGTGGGGCAAAAAAAGTATTTAGTCAGCCACCAATTGTGCAAGTTCTCCCACCTAAAAAGATGAGAGAGGCCTGTAGAGAGAAGATTGGGAGAATGTCATATGGTCAGATGAAACCAACTTTTTGGTAAAAACTCAACTCGTCGTGTTTGGAGGACAAAGAATGCCGAGTTGCATCCAAAGAACACCATACCTACTGTGAAGCATGGGGATGGAAACATCATGCTTTGGGGCTGTTTTTCTGCAAAGGGACCAGGACGACTGATCCGTGTAAAGGAAAGAATGAATGGGGCCATGTGTCGTGAGATTTTGAGTGAAAACCTCCTTCCATCAGCAAGGGCATTGAAGATGAAACGTGGCTGGGTCTTTCAGCATGACAATGATCCCAAACACACCGCCCGGGCAACGAAGGAGTGGCTTCGTAAGAAGCATTTCAAGGTCCTGGAGTGGCCTAGCCTAGTCTCCAGATCTCAACCCCATAGAAATTATTTGAAGGCAGTTGAAAGTCCGTGTTGCCCAGCAACAGCCCCAAAACATCACTGCTCTAGAGGAGATCTGCATGGAGGAATGGGCCAAAATACCAGCAACAGTGTGTGAAAACCTTGTGAAGACTTACAGAAAACGTTTGACCTCTGTCATTGCCAACAAAGGGTATATAACAAAGTATTGAGATAAACTTTTGTTATTGACCAAATACTTATTTTCCACCATAATTTGTAAATAAATTCATTAAAAATTCCTACAATGTGATTTTCTGGATTTTTTTTCTAATTATGTCTGTCATAGTTTAAGTGTACCTATGATGTAAATTACAGGCCTCTCTCATCTTTTTAAGTGCGAGAACTTGCACAATTGGTGGCTGACTAATTACTTTTTTGCCCCACTGTGTGTATATATACATATATGTATACTGTATATATATATATATATATGTATATATATTAAAACAGCAGCAAGATTTGTAACCTGTTGCCACAAGAAAAGGGCAACCAGTGAAGAACAAACAACATTGTAAATAAAACCCATATTTATGTTTATTTATTTCCCCTTGTGTACTTTCAACTATTTGCACATTGTTACAACACTGTACATAGCCATAATATAACATTTGAACTGTCTTTTTTTTTACTTAAAAAAAACGTTTTGTGATTGTAATGTTTACTGTTCTTTTTTGATTGTTTATTTCACTTTAGTTTATTATCTATTTCACTTAGTTCGGCAATGTAAACATTAGCTTCCCATGCCAATAAAGCCCTTTGAATTGAATTGATAGGGAGAGAGGGAGAGAGAGGGTTGCTCTAGGAACGACACAACCCAGTGACATGACACAGATGTAGGACAGAGCTACTGTGCAGCCAAAGAGAGAGAGAGTAAGAGAAGGGGTAGGGGAGGAGGAGAGAAGAGGGGGAGGGGATGAGGAGAGAAGATGGGGGAGGGGTATGTGAAATCACACTGCTGTTCTGTTTGACACTACTTTGGAGTAGAGACGCCAGCACACACAAATGAATTACACATTTGTTAAAGCTATAGACTACTCCCAAACACCTAGGTACAGGCCTATATACTGTTTACGTATTTCTTGGCCCACTAACAAATATCCATACGCCCACTGACACATACAATTGCTCTCTCACTAAAATGCTGACAAAACATATATGGACACACACACACAACTATCCACAGTCAGCGAGCCAGCCCTGGACTATATAAACCCACAGCTTATGGCTGTATGGCTGGAGGGCTAATGGCCAACTCCTCCCTCCCTCCCTCACACCTGCTAGGGCCCACAGCAAGGTCATGCACCTCAATTACCCTCTACAGGGAGAGGGGGAGGAGGGAAAGAGAGCGAATGGAGAGAGGAGAAGGAGGTGAAGCCAGATTTCACGCTGTCCTGAGCACTGGCTAACACGCAACAATGATTCCTGACATTTTATTTATGACGCCAGAGCTTTAATACCTGCTCTTCTCCTCTCTCTCTTTCCCTTCCCCCTCTCCCTATCTCTCACACTTCCTCCCCCTCTTCCTCTCCATCCCCCTATCTCTCTTTCTATTTCTCTCCTCCTATCTGTCTATAGTCAGTCATATCAGTATGAGCCTTCCATCTATTAAATTACACTTCCCATAATCTACAAGTCATGAATATAATATCGCTGCAGTATATAAAACACCTTATTATTATGAAGATCTACTGTCTTCAAGTGGAGAGTAGAGGGTCGTTCCACCTCAAAACGCACATAAAAGAGGATTTCCACACTCACCATCTTGGATTGTTCTGAAATAATTTCTGTTGTTAGAAACAGATAGGTTTAGCATTCCTGCAACATTATTTAGTTGAACCCTGTTCAGACAAATTTGTCATCGAAGTTGTTGGGTTAATGTCCCATCCTGCATCCTGATATTACCAGGTTCTGACCACTAGATGGTGCTGTTCCTGCTATTAGGTCATATTGTTAAAGGGATAGTTCACCCAAATTACAAAATGACATATTGGTTTCTTACCCTGTACGCAGTCTACGGACCACGTATGACAGCAACATATACCTTGCCAAGGCTTTCGACTCTGTCAATCACCATATTCTTATCGGCAGACTCAGTAGCCTCGGTTTTTCTGATGACTGCCTTGCCTGGTTCACCAACTACTTTGCAGACAGAGTTCAGTGTGTCAAATCGGAGGGCATGCTGTCCGGTCCTCTGGCAGTCTCTATGGGGGTGCAACAGGGTTCAATTCTCGGCCCGACTCTTTTCTCTGTATATATCAATGATGTTGCTCTTGCTGCGGGCGATTCCCTGATCCACCTGTACGCAGACGACACCATTCTATATACTTCCGGCCCGTCCTTGGACACTGTGCTATCTAACCTCCAAACGAGCTTCAATGCCATACAACACTCTTCCGTGGCCTCCAACTGCTCTTAAACGATAGTAAAACCAAATGCATGCTTTTCAACCGTTCGCTGCCTGCACCTGCACGCCTGACTAGCATCACCACCCTGGATGGTTCCGACCTTGAATATGTGGACATCTATAAGTACCTAGGTGTCTGGCTAGACTGTAAACTCTCCTTCCAGACTCATATCAAACATCTCCAATCGAAAATAAAATCTAGAGTCGGCTTTCTATTCCGCAACAAAGCCTCCTTCACTCACGTCGATCCTCGACTTCGGCGACGTCATCCACAAAATAGCTTCCAACACTCTACTCAGCAAACTGGATGCAGTTTATCACAGTGCCATCCGTTTTGTCACTAAAGCACCTTATACCACCCACCACTGCGACCTGTATGCTCTATTCGGCTGGCCCTCGCTACATATTCATCGCCAGACCCACTGGTTTCAGGTCATCTACAAGTCCATGCTAGGTAAAGCTCCGCCTTATCTCAGTTCACTGGTCACGATGGCAACACCCACCCGTAGCACGCGCTCCAGCAGGTGTATCTCACTGATCATCCCTAAAGCCAACACCTCATTTGGCCGCCTTTCGTTCCAGTTCTCTGCTGCCTGTGACTGGAACGAATTGCAAAAATCGCTGAAGTTGGAGACTTTTATCTCCCTCACCAACTTCAAACATCTGCTATCTGAGCAGCTAACCGATCGCTGCAGCTGTACATAGTCTATCGGTAAATAGCCCACCCAATTTTACCTACCTCATCCCCATACTGTTTTTATTTATTTACTTTTCTGCTCTTTTTCACACCAATATCTCTACCTGTACATGACCATCTGATCATTTATCACTCCAGTGTTAATCTGCAAAATTGTAATTATTTGCCTACCTCCTCATGCCTTTTGCACACAATGTATATAGACTCTCTTTTTTTCTACTGTGTTATTGACTTGTTTATTGTTTACTCCATGTGTAACTCTGTGTTGTCTGTTCACACTGCTATGCTTTATCTTGGCCAGGTCGCAGTTGTAAATGAGAACTTGTTCTCAACTAGCCTACCTGGTTAAATAAAGGTGAACTGGCCTACCTGGTTAAATATAGGTAAAATAAAAAAATACAATATGCTCTGGTTTTGTTTACCTGGCCACTGTTTCAAATGCAAAGGATGTGGGATGGGACATAAACCCAACAACTTCAATTACTAATTTCTCTGAACAGGGGGAAAAACATAGCCAGATTCCCCGAGAATACATCACATAGGATGAAGAAACAATTCTCTGAGCTGCAGCTCCATACTCCTTGTCAAACAAAGAGAACTGATGCTACTGTATATACTCGTTGTTGGGGTGGGGTTGGCATGGGGTGTGTGGGAGGGGCATGGGGTGTGTGGGAGGGGCATGGGGTGTAAGCAGGTTCCGTGGTTGGCTTTTGACTACTTTGGATTTCTCATTTCTTACTCAATGTTAGATTTTATTTTGGTCCAAATCAGAGGCTAGGTACAATAATGATTTAATACTATATAGATCATATCAATTGAAATGGCCAATTTGGGTGCAATCAATTCGCTTAATTTATCAAAGATCAAATTATATTTCAACAAAATATTGCTTCCGGAAAACTTATCCTAACTACAGAAACGATGTGAGAACAATCTGAGATGCTGGGTGTCGTGGCTCGCTGAAAGGACATGGGACGACCCTCGAGCTTATAAATAGGAGATTGCAGAAATGACTACAACTTCATACAGAACTGATAAGCAAGACATAAATGAATTCATTCAGAGCCTAAGATAAAGAACAGCATTGAAAAACATTGGATATCTATCCCCCCTAATGGATATGACTAAGCCTTTCTCATAATATGCCATTTAGCAGACACTTTTATTCAAAGCGACTTCATTATGTATGCACTCAAAGCGGGAGTACATCTTACATATGGGTGGTCCCAGGAATTGAATCCACTAACCCTACAAGCACCATGCTCTACCAACTGAGCTACAAAGGAGCTATTACTCTTCACACTCCTACTGCTAATAGATATGGTTCTACAGCAAGTGTGTGTGTGTGTGTATCTGAATGTTACATCCTGCCAGGCATACGTAAGCAGCTGTGTTGACATACTGGCCTAATATGGTCTCCATATGTCATTATGCATCCGTCCCAAATGGCACCCCTGTTCCCTATCGTGCACTACGTTTGACCAGTAAACATATAAAGTGCACTAGGAAATAGGGGGACATTTGGGACGCAGGTTGCGCATAGCCTACAACCACACCATTCCCTTTAGGATGCACGACACATCTAGGCAATTATGCTCCAAATAGAACGTTACCTAATGCCACTGAACTAGTTACGCACGCGCACGCACACACGCACGCACACACGCACACACACACACACACACACACACACACACCCACCCACCCACCCACCCACCCACCCCAATATGCACTTGACATAATATCTATTGAGCAACGGCCAGAGGAGATAGAGAGACTGACTGAAGTTCCAATTCAAAAGAACAAGAACTACACAGAAGCACTCAAATGAAAGGGAAAGGGGGATACCTAGTCAGTTGTACAACTGAATGCATTCAACTGAAATGTCTCCTGCATTTAACCCAGCCCCCTCTGAATCAGAGAACTCAACACTAGTGTGAATGGATGAAATCGTGTGTTTCCTCTAGTGTTTGTTTAGTGTGTAGCCTAACATAGACATAGTTCTGTGTGTTCATTCTGGCCTCCTATACAGTATGTGTGGATGTAACCTGCTCCTCTGCACTGACTATCAACGTGGCACCGTCACAGGATGCCACAGGTGATGCCACCATCAAATTTCTGCCCTGCTAGAGCTGCCCTGGTCAGCTGTAAGTGCTGTTGTTGTGGAAACGTCTAGGAGCAACAACGGTTCAGCCACGAAGTGGTAGAACACAAAAGCTCACAGAACGGGACCTCTGAGTGTTGAAGCGGGTAGCATGTAAAAATTGTCTGTCCTCAGTCGCAACACTCACTACCGAGTTCCAAACCGCCTCTGGAAGCAACGTCAGCACAAGAACTGTTAGTCGGGAGCTTCATGAAATGGGTTTCCACCCGAGCAGCCACACACAAGCTGGAGTTGTGTAAAGCTCGCTGCCATTGAACTCTGGAGCAGTGGAAACGCGTTCTCTGGAGTGATGAATCACGCTTCACTATCAGGCAGTCCGACAAACAAATCTGGGTTTGGTGGATGCCAGGAGAACGCTCCCTGCCCCAATGCATAGTGCCAACTGTAAAGTTTGGTGGATGAGGAATAATGTTGTGGGGCTACGGGCCAGGCCTAATCGGCCAATATCAGTGCCCGACCTCACTAATGCTCTCGTGGCTGAACGAGAGGAAGTCTAGTGGAAAGCTTTCCCAGAAGAGTGGAGGCTGTTATGGCAGCAAAGGGGGGACCAACTCCATAATAATGCCCATGATTTTGGAATGAGATGTTCGACGAGCAGGTGTCCACATACTTTTGGTCATGTGTATAATGGAGTCTTTGTTCTGAGCAGCGTGTCCACTGGGCTTAGCTGATGTGGAGGTGTCTGGGGGAGAGACTCAGACACACTCCACTCCTGGGTTGTCTAGGACTCACATACCCCCACAGAACCACTGTGTGTGTGTGTGTGTGTGTTTGCGTGTGTGCGTGCGTGTGTGCGTGTGCGCGCGCGTGTGTGTGTGTGTGTGTGTGTGTGTGTGTGTGTGTGTGTGGCGCTGGCTCCACAGTAGCTCATTCCAGAGGAGCAGGACTGTGTATGGTGGATTAGGGCTCCAGACATCTAACACCAGCCAGACAAAAGAAAACCCAGAAATCAATTACTACATCAACACAACACTGACCCTCTCTGCTGTAAGAGATACTGATAAGAGAGAGGGGGGGAGGAGGGAGAGAGAGAGAGATGAAAGGGGGAGAGGGGGGACAGAGAAGATGAAAGAGAGAGGGAGAGAGAGTTTGAGTTTTTATAAAACCTTTATTTTTTACTCAAGTGTTAACATAAATAATGACACACTGCCTTTTCAGAAATGAAACAACAAATGTTATTCCTAAACAAAAATAAATACATAACATATACATTCAACTTATTTCAGCAGCAAAAAATAATTTCCCCTCCTCTACAAAACAAAGCGCTCCTTCGTAGGCCCACTTCTCCTCAAATAATAGGAGATCTTTTACAGCTGAAAAGAACTCAAAATCTACTTTTATTCTTGCTTTCACTAAACCTTTAAAAACACATCTTACATCCTGCCCATATCCCGTTTCTATCTTATGTTTCCTACTCAGAAAAATTGACATCTTAGCTTGTCCCAAAATAAAATTTAACATTTGACATTTTCTTTTCTGTTGTTTACTATATTGAAACCCCAAAATAAAAACAGTGTTATTGAAAAACTCCCCTACAGCTTTAAACAAAGATTCCAACATTTCCAATAGCGGTTTTATCCTCTCACACTCCATAAAACAGTGAAAAATGGTTTCTCTTATATTACAAAAAGGACATCCATCTCTAACATCTGAGTTAATAACAGATACAAAAGCATTAACTGCAATGATGCCATGTAAAACCCTCCATTGCATATCACCAGTACCCTTTTGTAACGGTGGTTTGTACAGTGCTCTCCATGCTGGCTTTACCTTGTCATCAATGCCCAATTTTACCCTCCATGGAGTATCTTTTCTATTTTTCAATTTATCTTTATTCAACACCTTGACACACCCCCTATACAATTCCTTCCCATTCACCTCATCCAAACCCACCTCCTCCAACCCTCTCAAATCCAGCAATAACGCCTTTCTTTCTGACTCTGGGATATTTGGTGTAATCCCTAGTTTTGGAAATGAGACGTCTTCATCTTGCACCTTCTTCTTGTGGCTACTAAGCATATCCCATTCTTCCGCTGACAGAGCCTTCCTACAGCTCCCCAGCATTTGTCCGACAATCCTTTCCGACCTCATCCCCAAATGTTCTGCCACCCTTCTTCCATCCATTAAGGCGGGCCCAGCCATGGCCATTAACTGTCTTAAGGTGATGATTTTCCCCTTCACCAGAATCTTGGAGAAATGTGGAACAGCTGCAGTTGTACAGTCCAGTCTCGCCCCATACACCAGAGGTTCCTCCAACAGCCAATGCACTGACTCCGCTGAAGTTCTTCTGGACACCTTCATTATGCTCCACACTCTGAGAAGGCCTCTATAAAACGGAGGTACTCCCTCCCTAGAAATCTGGCTACTATCAACCAGAAATAAAGCCTTCTTTAAACCTAATCCTCCAACCCTCTGTAATATAAGACCTGCCACCCCTCTCCACACCACACTTTCCGGTCCATAAAGCAGCCTTTGAATGAACTGAAACCGGAAAGCAGCAGCCCTACTAGCAAGATGTACAAGACCTTGTCCCCCCTCCTCTTTTGACAAATACAAAACACTTTGTGGAACCCAGTGATATTTATCCCAAAAGAAATCCACAATAATTGCCTGTATCTTAGCCAGAAGGCCAGATGGTGGTTCTAAAACTGACAACCGATGCCACAGTGCAGAGGCAATCACATTGTTAACTATAATAGTGCGCCCTCTATATGACATACGAGATAGTAACCAACGCCATCTCCTCATCCTCCCTTCCACCATTTCAACCACCCCACTCCAATTTTTTTCCATAGTCCCCTCATCTCCTAGATACACTCCAAGATACTTAAAACCTCCCTTACACCATTCCAGCCCCCCTGGCAAAGCCATGATCCCTCCAGACCATTCTCCAATCTGTAAAGCACAACTCTTTTCCCAATTTACCTTTGCAGAGGATATTCCCCTAAAACGATCAACCATTAGACTCAAGCTATCCACCTCCGCTTGATTTTTCACTAACACAACTACATCATCAGCATAGGCTGAAAGACGAATAGGAGGAATATCCTCTGAAAGGCACACCCCTGCAATGCGACTTCTAATGCTATTTAGTAGTGGCTCTATAGCAATAGCATATAACATCCCAGACATAGAACATCCCTGCCTAATACCTCTACACACTTTAAAAGGAGCACTCAAACCACCGTTAACTTTCAATACACTTTCAATGTCACCATATATCACCTTTATCATGGCAATAAAACCAGAGCTGAACCCAAACGCCTCAAACGTGTGCCATAAATATTGATGTTCAACTCGGTCAAATGCCTTTTCCTGATCAATTGAAATTAGACCAGCATCCAACCCAATAGCCCTAGAGACGTCCAAAAAATCACGAATCAGAGAAATGTTATCCCCTATCTGCCTGCCAGGAACACAGTAGGACTGATCCGTATGTATGATTTGCCCCATCACCTCCCTCAGCCTGTTGGACAAAGCCTTTGACAATATCTTATAATCAGTACACAATAAAGCCACCGGCCTCCAGTTCTTCACCTCCCTCGGGTCACCCTTTTTGGGCAGTAGGGTGAGGACAGCCCTTCTGCAGCTTATTGGTAGTAACCCTCCGGTTAAACTATCATTAGCTACTTCTAACCAATCCTCTCCCAACATAGCCCAAAAAGACTTAAAAAAGTCAACGGGAAGCCCATCAATGCCTGGTGCCCTTCCATTTTCCATGCCATTTAATGCAGTGTATAAATCCTGCAAAGACAATGGTTGCTCAAGCTCAACCTGAGCTTCTGCAGGCACCTTTGGGAGCCCATCAAAGAACTGCTGTGTCACTGTTTTGTCCTCTTTGTACTCACACTTGTAGAGCTCAGCATAGAACTCTACTGCCCTCTTTCTGATTTCACTAGGGCTAGTGAGCTCTTGTCCAACAGCTGATTTGAGACAATGAATAATTTTTCTTTGTCCATTCTTTTTCTCTAAACCAAAGAAAAATTTGGATGAGGCATCCATTTCAGATATGCCCTGAAATTTACTTCTCACCAGTGCCCCCTGTGCTCTGATACCCAGCAGATCTGCCAATGCAGCTTTTCTCCTCTTGAGGGCCTGAGTATGGCCTCGATCTCCTGTGGTCTCAACCAACGTCATGAGTTCCACTATTTCAATCTCTAGGGCTTTCATTGATCTGGTGATATCCTTGGTGACATTCCTCGTGTATTGATTACAAAATTGTTGAATCTGTATTTTCCCTATATCCCACCATTGTTGAAGGGATACAAAACTGGCCTTTTGAGCCCTCCACCTCTCCCAAAAAATACTGAAACATTTCCTGAAGTGAGCATCACTCAATAAAGTTATATTAAAATGCCAGTATGCGCTTTTAGGTTTTACATCGTTAATGAACACCACCTCTGTTATTAAACAATGATCAGAAAATCCCACTGGAGTTATCACACTTGATTTACAGACCTGAGATTGATGCTCAAAAACATAAAACCTATCTAACCTGGCCATAGAGATGATGTTCTCTCTCACATGCGCCCAGGTGTACTGCCTTGTTCCTTCATGTTGACTCCGCCAAATATCACACAGTTCATTTGTTACAATAAGGCGTTTTAAAAACGTCCTTGAGGCTATATGAGGTTCTTGGTGATTTCTATCTAAATCGCTAACTGTGCAGTTAAAATCCCCAGCAATAAACAAATAATCTTCTTTGTTACATTTCTCAATGGTATTTGATAATGTCTCTAAAAAACATACCCTCTCAACTGTCACCACTGGGGCATATACATTTATCAGACACATATTGATGTTTTCATACCTTGCTCTAACTTTTAATAACCTCCCCTCAACTACCTCTTCAACCTCATATGACAAAGGCAAAAACCCTTTTGAGAACAAGATAACCACACCCCCACTTTTTGAGTTTTTATGACTACACACCACTGTCCCCCCCCACTCCTGTTGCCACATAACTTCATTTTCCAAATTACTATGCGTTTCTTGTAGAAAAATTATGTCACTTCCCTTTCCCCTCATTAACTCATACACCATGGCTCTTTTTTTAACATCTCTTGCCCCATTTACGTTTAAAGAAGAGATCTTAAAACTGCTCATGGATAAGAAAAAAATACAGAGGAAGATACAGCCACCACATCTCTTTACAGAGTTAAAACTGCAACTGAACTCTTTCATTTTCTTTAGAATTTGCATCACTTATTACTCTCGTGACCACTTTCTTGAGTCTAGCAATTTCAGGGCTTTTCAAACCTCCCCCTGTAATTTTTGACATCAGAAACTTTGCTGATTCAATAAACAATTCACGTTCAGGGAAAAAATCAGTTACATTGTAATCCTGCATATATTTCTTCCCTTTTGTCAACTTCAGAAATTGACGTATCTTCTCGATCCCATACCTCCCTTCCACCCCATCTATCTCACTATATTGTTGTGACGCGTCAGATGACTCACTCTCGCTATCCTCCCCAGAAGAAAACCCCATCTCTACAACCTGTTCATCTTCACCTGATTTATCCATCTCTACCTTTCTCTTAGAATTAGACCCTTCACCACCCCTTAAATTCTTCCTTTTACTCCTCGGTATTTTGAAAACATCCGCTTCTTTTTCCGTTATTTCAATCTCCTCTTGACCTCCAATTTCATTTTCCAGCACCACCTCAGCGACGGCAGTCGCAATCTCACCTAGTGTTTCCCCTCCCTCTTTGTTCTGATCTACCACAATTGCCCCCGTATCCACAATGCCTTCCTCTCCTACTTTTCCAACCACATCTGCCCACCTTCTCTCTTCCCCTACACCTGTAGTATTTTCATCCCTTCGCTGTGGTACGTTAGTTGCACCCGCACTAAAGCTACTACCAGGCTCAGCGCGTTCATTCTCGGGACAATTACGCACCAAATGCCCCTCTCTTCCACATCCAAAACATTTCATTGATTCAGTAGATGCATAAAAGACATAATCAAATCCATCAATCTTAAAACTAAACGCTAAATTCAGTTCATCTCCTTCCTTTTTTAAAATCATATGCACTTGTCTCCTATGAGACACGACATGTTTCAACAACGGAGATTTGCATCCAAAAAGAACCTTCTTTATTGTAGATACGATTTGACCATGGCGAGATAACTCTCGCTCTAACACTTCATCTCTAACAAATGGTGGCACGTTAGAAAGCATAACTTTCTTCGCAGGATTCATAAGCGGAAATACCGGCGTCTGTGTCTCCCGCAACACAACACCCCTCTCAACTATCTTATTCACCTTTTCAATTGAATCTAAGAATATCACTACAGCGCTATTCATCCTTGAGGCTGATTTAATGCTATCATACCCAATGATAGCACCCACAGCCAAGCTACATTCTTCCACTGAACACCCAGCCGCAGCAGGAATTTTTACTCCATGCCTCCGACTAAGTTTTTCAAACTCTACATTTCCGCGAGTGGCCATTGCAACCAGCCCCACCCGCTGGTTGTGCCCTCGCGAAAAACCAACCTCAAAGATCCCACCACCCCTATACGTGCTTAGTGATAGTTAAACAATATATCCGTAAAACAACTAAACTAATCAATATATATATATATATATATGTACATACCAAAACCCAATAGAGTGAAAAGAAATTCCATTCGTTCTCACAATCACTCCTGCTTGACGACTCACTCCCAGCATGCACTCCGAGAGAGAGAGAGAGAGAGAGAGAGAGAGAGATGGAAGAGGGGAGGGGGACAGAGAAGAGGAGAGAGAGAGGGAGAGAGAGAGCGAGAGAGAGAGGGAGGGAGGGAAAAGGAGAGAGAGGGAGAGAGAGGGAGGGAGATGGAAGGGGGGAGGGGGACAGAGAAGAGGAGAGAGAGAGGGAGAGAGAGAGAGAGAGAGAGAGAGAGAGAGTGCGGGAGGGAGAAAGAGAGAGAGGGAAGGGGGAGAGGGGGACAGAGAATAGGAGAGAGAGGGAAAGAGAGAGAGGGAAGGGGAGAGGGGGACAGAGAAGAGGAGAGAGAGAGGGAGAGAGAGAGAGAGAGAGAGAGAGAGGGAGAGAGAGGGAAGGGGGAGAGGGGGACAGAGAAGAGGAGAGAGAGGGAAAGGGGGATAGAAAAGTGTAGAGAAAGAGGGGTGTGAGAGAGATAGATATATAATATGACATTTGTAATGTCTTTATTCTTTTGGAACTTTATGAGTGTAATGTTTCCAGTAAAAAAATGTTGTTTCTTATTTCACTTTTGTATATTATCTACTTCACTTGCTTTGGCAATGTTAACATATGTTTCCCATGCTAATAAAGCCCTTAAATTGAAATTGAATTGAAAATGAATTGAGAGAGAGAGCTAGAGAGGGCCTTGGGAGGGAGTGGCAGATGAAAGAGTACATGCAGACAGTCAGAGAGATAGGGGGAGAGAGGGAATATGTGCAGACAGTCAGAGAGATAGGGGGAGAGAGAGAATATATGCAGACACTCAGAGAGATAGGGGGATAGAGGGAGTATATGCAGACAGTCAGAGAGATAGGTGGAGAGAGGGAGTATATGCAGACAGTCAGAGAGATAGGGGGAGAGAGGGAGTATATGCAGACAGTCAGAGAGATAGGGGAGAGAGGGAGTATATGCAGACAGTCAGAGAGATAGGTAGAGAGAGAGAATATATGCAGACACTCAGAGAGATAGGGGGAGAGAGGGAGTATATGCAGACAGCCAGAGAGATAGGTGGAGAGAGGGAGTATATGCAGACAGTCAGAGAGATAGGGGGAGAGAGGGAGTATATGCAGACAGTCAGAGAGATAGGGGGAGAGAGGGAGTATATGCAGACAGTCAGAGAGATAGGGGGAGAGAGGGAGTATATGCAGACAGTCAGAGAGATAGGTGGAGAGAGGGAGTATATGCAGACAGTCAGATAGATAGTGGGAGAGAGGGAGTATATGCAGACAGTCAGAGAGATAGGGGAGAGAGGGAGTATATGCAGACAGTCAGAGAGATAGGGGAGAGAGGGAGTATATGCAGACAGTCAGAGAGATAGGTAGAGAGAGAGAATATATGCAGACACTCAGAGAGATAGTGGGAGAGAGGGAGTATATGCAGACAGTCAGAGAGATAGGGGGAGAGAGGGAGTATATGCAGACAGTCAGAGAGATAGGGGGAGAGAGGGAGTATATGCAGACAGTCAGAGAGATAGGGGGAGAGAGGGAGTATATGCAGACAGTCAGAGAGATAGGGGGAGTGAGGGAGTATATGCAGACAGCCAGAGAGATAGGTGGAGAGAGGGAGTATATGCAGACAGTCAGAGAGATAGGGGGAGAGAGGGAGTATATGCAGACAGTCAGA
This sequence comes from Oncorhynchus mykiss, assembly GCF_013265735.2. NCBI lineage: Eukaryota > Metazoa > Chordata > Actinopteri > Salmoniformes > Salmonidae > Oncorhynchus > Oncorhynchus mykiss. The sequence goes on from NC_048573.1 coordinate 17,536,038, forward strand.
GAGATAGGGGGAGAGAGGGAGTATATGCAGACAGTCAGAGAGATAGGGGAGAGAGGGAGTATATGCAGACAGTCAGAGAGATAGTGGGAGAGAGGGAGTATATGCAGACAGTCAGAGAGATAGGGGGAGAGAGGGAGTATATGCAGACAGTCAGAGAGATAGGGGGAGAGAGGGAGTATATGCAGACAGTCAGAGAGATAGGGGAAGAGAGGGTCTCTAGGTCTGTTCCATGATCCACAGGAGTGGGATCAGGTTACATATGAGAGAGCTAGAGAGGGCCTTGGGAGGGAGTGGCAGATGAAAGAGTACATGCAGACAGTCAGAGAGATAGGGGGATAGAGGGAGTATATGCAGACAGTCAGAGAGATAGGGGGATAGAGGGAGTATATGCAGACACTCAGAGAGATAGGGGGATAGAGGGAGTATATGCAGACAGTCAGAGAGATAGGGGGAGAGAGGGAGTATATGCAGACAGTCAGAGAGATAGGTAGAGAGAGGGAGTATATGCAGACAGTCAGAGAGATAGGGGGAGAGAGGGAGTATATGCAGACAGTCAGAGAGATAGGTGGAGAGAGGGAGTATATGCAGACAGCCAGAGAGATAGGTGGAGAGAGGGAGTATATGCAGACAGTCAGAGAGATAGGGGGAGAGAGGGAGTATATGCAGACAGTCAGAGAGATAGGGGGAGAGAGGGAGTATATGCAGACAGTCAGAGAGATAGGGGGAGAGAGGGAGTATATGCAGACAGTCAGAGAGATAGGTGGAGAGAGGGAGTATATGCAGACAGTCAGAGAGATAGGGGGAGAGAGGGAGTATATGCAGACAGTCAGAGAGATAGGGGGAGAGAGAGAATATATGCAGACACTCAGAGAGATAGTGGGAGAGAGGGAGTATATGCAGACAGTCAGAGAGATAGGGGGAGAGAGGGAGTATATGCAGACAGTCAGAGAGATAGGTGGAGAGAGGGAGTATATGCAGACAGTCAGAGAGATAGGGGGAGAGAGGGAGTATATGCAGACAGTCAGAGAGATAGGGGAGAGAGGGAGTATATGCAGACAGTCAGAGAGATAGGGGAGAGAGGGAGTATATGCAGACAGTCAGAGAGATAGGTAGAGAGAGAGAATATATGCAGACACTCAGAGAGATAGGGGGAGAGAGGGAGTATATGCAGACAGCCAGAGAGATAGGTGGAGAGAGGGAGTATATGCAGACACTCAGAGAGATAGGGGGAGAGAGGGAGTATATGCAGACACTCAGAGAGATAGGTGGAGAGAGAGAATATATGCAGACACTCAGAGAGATAGGGGGAGAGAGGGAGTATATGCAGACAGTCAGAGAGATAGGGGAGAGAGGGAGTATATGCAGACAGTCAGAGAGATAGGTAGAGAGAGAGAATATATGCAGACACTCAGAGAGATAGGGGGAGAGAGGGAGTATATGCAGACAGTCAGAGAGATAGGGGAGAGAGGGAGTATATGCAGACAGTCAGAGAGATAGGTAGAGAGAGAGAATATATGCAGACACTCAGAGAGATAGGTGGAGAGAGGGAGTATATGCAGACAGTCAGAGAGATAGGGGGATAGAGGGAGTATATGCAGACAGTCAGAGAGATAGGGGAGAGAGGGAGTATATGCAGACAGTCAGAGAGATAGGTGGAGAGAGGGAGTATATGCAGACAGTCAGAGAGATAGGGGAGAGAGGGAGTATATGCAGACAGTCAGAGAGATAGTGGGAGAGAGGGAGTATATGCAGACAGTCAGAGAGATAGGGGAGAGAGGGAGTATATGCAGACACTCAGAGAGATAGGGGAGAGAGGGAGTATATGCAGACAGTCAGAGAGATAGTGGGAGAGAGGGAGTATATGCAGACAGTCAGAGAGATAGGGGATAGAGGGAGTATATGCAGACAGTCAGAGAGATAGGGGAGAGAGGGAGTATATGCAGACAGTCAGAGAGATAGGGGGAGAGAGGGAGTATATGCAGACAGTCAGAGAGATAGGTAGAGAGAGAGAATATATGCAGACACTCAGAGAGATAGGGGGAGAGAGGGAGTATATGCAGACAGTCAGAGAGATAGGGGAGAGAGGGAGTACATGCAGACAGTCAGAGAGATAGGGGGAGAGAGGGAGTATATGCAGACAGTCAGAGAGATAGGGGGAGAGAGGGAGTATATGCAGACAGTCAGAGAGATAGGGGGAGAGAGGGAGTATATGCAGACAGTCAGAGAGATAGGGGGAGAGAGGGAGTATATGCAGACAGTCAGAGAGATAGGGGAAGAGAGGGTCTCTAGGTCTGTTCCATGATCCACAGGAGTGGGATCAGGTTACATATGTCTGAGAGAAGACATACACAAGTCTGCACACACACACAAACACACACTCACTCACACACACAGGGAGATTGTACTGTAAACACAGAGCTAAGCATACACACACACGTAAAGAACAGTGGTTATGTTCACATAACATGAACACATTTTTCACTTCCACACAAACACACTTCATTGTCAAAAACACACGCACACAACATTCCCTCTTACCTGCAAACCTTCATATACACGCCTCAATACCTATCTACGAGTCAAGTACTCTAACAACAAAAAAAACATATTGCAAATCTAAACGTATTCTAACTGAATAACCAAACATAATTAAGTGTATAATAGATAATAGAACCAATATTCAGAAAACAAGTTCCGTCTGGCAGCTCAGCTGTCATCTAGCAGAGTGCTTGCCTTGCACCAGCTACCGTAACCATGGTGATGTGTGTGTGACAGCTAGCTACAGTTAGAGTTGTGTTATCACTGCCAATACATAACCTAGCTAGGGCCGTAGGGTTCAGTATAAACTAGTTAGGGGTCAGAGTGCACTGGAGAACAAGCCTAGACCGGCACACTGATACTCAGCTACAGAACACAGAGAGACACAGGCTGCATACCTTATGGCACCCTATCCCAATTTAGTGCACTACTTTTGACCATATAGGGAACAGGGTTCAATTTGGCATGCAGTATGTAATACTACACAATCAGCTGAGTGATAGGGAGGAGAGACGGTGAGGAGGGGAGGGAAAAGGAGAAGTAAAGGGAGATGAAATGAGTGTCCTTGGTGTACAGTGTCCTGGTTCTTAAAATAAAAAGTGTTTGAAATCCCATGTATTATATTATTATTATTAATATTATTATTAGATGGCTGGAAAAAGAGAAGGAGTAGGGAAGGTGGCTATGGAGAGGTGGCGCTTGTAAAGACAAGGAGAGGAGGAGAGGAGCGACGGTGTTCTGTGTTGACAAATAATCGGAGAAAAACAAAGCTCAGCAAAGCCTGACCATCAACCTGCAACATGATATGACATACAACATACACATCACAAGAGGAACATTAGTGCCCCCCCCCCCCCCCCCCCCCGCGACCCCAATCTGACCCCTCTGTCCTCTCCGATCATGGTAATCACAGCCATCGATCCCCTTCCTCTCCTCTCCTCCCTCCATCTCTGGTAACATAATCAGGTTAATACATTACTGTAAGCCGGTGGGCTGATCGATGAGAGCATCTCAGGGGTGACCCCAAGGTCACAGGGGGCAGACGGGGTCATGGGCAAAGGAGAAGGACCACCTGGTTACTGTAGCCGGGGCACGCACTCGACTCCGCGCGCACACACACTGAGGAGGGAGGGGTCGAATACACACAAACACATTCACAGAGAAATGCTGGTTTGGGCGGTCCAACCTGGTTTGGGCGGTCCAACACACACACAAATAAGGGAGGAGAAAGGTAGCCTAGAAGCTAAGGGGCATTATTTTTATTTTTGGAAAAAGAACGTTCCCAAAGTAAACAGCCTATTTCTCAGGACCAGATGCAAGAATATGCATATAATGAGAAAAATCCAATCAGGAAGTGACTCTTATTTTGAAAGCTCTGTGTTCCTATGCATCCCTATTGACCATTGAAAGGGATATCAACCCTCTATGGCTTCCCTAAGGTGTCTACAGCCTTTAGACATAGTTTCAGGACTTTATTTTGAAGAATGAGCGTGAACGACCACATTACGTAAGTGGTCAGGTGGGGGCTCTCAGAGTGATTTTTGCGCAAAAGAGAGAGGCGGCCATTGTTTCTCCCGGTCCTAGTGAAAAGCCAACTGTCCCGGTTGATATATTATCGAATAGATATTTGAAAAACACCTTGAGGATTGATTATAAAAAACGTTTGCCATATTCTGTCGACATTATGGATATAATTTTGATTTTTTTGTCTGCGTTGTCGTGACCGCTATTTCCGGTGGATTCCTGGGCATAAACGCACCAAACTAACGGAGGTATTTGGATACAAAAAATATCTTTATGGAACAAAAGGAACATTTGCTGTTTATCTGGGAGTCTCGTGAGTGAAAACATCCGAAGATCATCAAAGGTAAACGGTTCATTTGATTGCTTTTCTGATTTTCGTGACCAAGCTTCCTGATGCTAAGTGTACATAACGCTATGCTAGGCTATCGATAAACTTACACAAACGCTTGTATTGCTTTCGCTGTAAAGCATAATTTCAAAATCTGAGACGATAGGGTTATTAACAAAAGGCTAAGCTGTGTTTCGCTATATTTCACTTGTGATTTCATGAATATGAATATTTTCTAGTAATATTTCTTGACTGTTGCGCTATGCTATTCAGCGTTGCTGATGACAAATATACCGGATCCGGGATGGGTAGTTCTAAGAGGTTTTAAGAGCGCTGGGACAGTAATCGAAACGTCACCGGTTTGAATCCCCAAGATTACTAGGTGAAAAATCTGTCGATGTGCCCCACTTAACCCTAATTGCGCCTGTATGTCGCTCTGGATAAGAGTGTCTGCTAAATGACATGAGAGTGAGTGAAAAAAGGAGTAGGAACACCAACTCTGTTGTTCAGAGAATTACAGAGAGGAGTAAAAACACAGGGCAGGGATATTCTATTTCAATTTGGGGCCTAGGTTCTCCTTACTTCTTTTATTCTCTCTGTCTTTAGTCTTTACCAGAAAGCCATAAAATCCCTGCCAGGAAACAAACGCACGCACACACACATGCTTAACCCTGTCACACGAAAGAACAGAATGACTCACAAACACACATACGATCATATACAAATACACGTACTACACCCACTCCACACACAATACGGAGTAAATAGGGTGTGCTCTCATAAGAGTTGAAGAGAGGGGGAGTGGAGTGCTTGCCAAGGGGCCAGGTGAGTAAAGGGGTGCAGGTAACAGGTGGTACAGTTGAAGTCGGAAGTTTACATATACCTTTGCCAAATACATTTAAACTCAGTTTTTCACAATTCCTGACATTTAATCCTAGTAAAAATTCCCTGTCTTAGGTCAGTTAGGATCACCAATTTATTTTAAGAATATGAAATGTCAGAATAACAGTAGAGAGAATAATTTATTTCAGCTTTTATTTCTTTCATCACATTCCCAGTGGGTCAGAAGTTTACATACAATCAATTAGTATTTGGTAGCGTTGCCTTTACTTTCTTTTTTTTTATTACTTGGGTCAAACGTTTCGGGTAGCCATCCACAAGCTTCCTACAATAAGTTGGGTGAATTTTGGCCCATTCCTCCTGACAGAGCTGGTATAATTGAGTCAGGTTTGTAGGCCTCTTTCCTCGCACACGCTTTGATACAATAAGTGAAATAATTTGTCTGTAAACAATTGTTGGAAAAATTACTTGTGTCCTGCACAAAGTAGATGTCCTAACTGACTGGCCAAAACTATAGTTTGTTAACAAGACATTTGTGGAGTGGTTGAAAAACGAGTTTTCATGACTCCAACCTAAGTGTATGTAAACTTTCGACTTCAACTGTATGTGTGTGTGTGTGTGTGTGTGTGTCTGTCAGCTCGTTCAGTAAAACTAGTCCCTTCCCAGCCCCTGCACAGAGATGTTCCTACTGTGAAAGATTCATTTTGGTGGTCCCCACATGGAAAAAGGCTATTTTAGGCTTAGTGGTTTGGTTTAGGGTTAGAATTAGGGTTAGGAGTTAGGGTTAAGTTTAGGGTTAGGGGTTAAGATTACGTTTAAGGTTATGTTAAAGGTTAAGTTTAGAGGTTAGGGAGAATAGGATATTGAATGGGAATAAATTGTTTGGTCGTAAAATAAACTTGTGTGTGTGTGAGAGTGTGAGTGTGTCACTCCACAGCCCCAAAACAGAGATGTCCCTAACGTGACTGGAATCCATTTACTAAACTAAACAAATCCCAGTCTGTCTCCATCTCACAGGAAACCATGTCCACCTATGTTTTTCTTACAACTCTCTGTCACAATTATCTCTCTCTCACACACACACACACACACACACACACACACACACACACACACACACACACACACACACACACACACACACACACACACACACATACACACACACACACACACACACACACACACACACGCACACACTCTCTCTCTCTCTCTCTCTGGTGTCTCTTTCTCTGCTTCTCTCACAAATCTAGACAAACTTGAACAAACAAGGAAGTCAGTCCAAGCATGTGGATTTCTCTTTCCTCCAATCCAGTCTCCAGTCTCTCCGACCCCTAAACCAAAACCCAGTCCTAACCCCCAGTCCCAGCCCAGGCGCCAGCCAGTAAGCCAGCCACCCCTAACACACACCCTGCCGTCTCTCTCTCTGTCTCTCCCTGTTTGTCTATTCCACTCCACCTCCTCCTCCTGTTTCTCAAGCACAACACCAGCCAGCCCCCCCCTCCCCACTCCCCCCTTCTCTCTCTCTTCCCTCTGTCTCCCTTTCTTCTCCAGGCAGCACACTCAATCACACCCGCCCGCCCTCCCTCCACTCCCCCCTCTCTCCCCACCCTCCACCATCACCGCCTTCATTCCAATGAATGCACAATCCACCCTTCAGCCATGGGGGACTGACCCAGGGGGTGGCACAACCACATACACACACACGCACACACACACACACACACAAACACACACACACACTCCCCTACTCCCCTATGTGTGTGCACATCTGCAGAGGGAACAGACGACCACCAGGGAAAAGATAGAGGACGCACACACACACACACACACACACACACACACACACACACACACACACACACACACCTTGTCATAACGCCTGGTGCAGGAAATGGTTTGTTGCTACAAGGACATCCTGGCCAGAGGCCACTGTCATCATCACCTCATAAGTCAACTAAATAACACTTCATCTCATATTTCAGTTGTAATGAACATTATTAGAAATCAGTGGAGGTTGGTGGAAGGAGCTATAGGAGGACGGGCTCATTGTAATGGTTGGAATGGAATCAATGGAACGGAGTCAAACACATCAAACATATTGAAACCACATGTTTGACTCTGTTCCATTTATTCCATTCCAGCCATTCAATTAAGCCCAACCTCCTATAGCTCCTCCCACCAGCCTCCACTGTCAAAAATTCAAACTTATATCCCAAGATCAATATCAAATACTACACATTTAGGAATATATTCCCTACATATACAGTACCAGTCAAAGGTTTGGACACACCTATTCATGCAAGTGTTTTTTATTTTTACTATTTTCTACATTGTAGAATAATAGTGAAGACATCAAAACTATGAAATAACACATATGGAATAATGTATTTATCAACTGTCCAGAGGAGACTGTGTGAATCAGACCTTCAGGGTTGAATTGCTGCACAGAAACCATTAATAAAGGACAGCAATATGAAGAAGAGACTTTCTTGGACCAAGAAACACAAGCAATGGACATTAGACCGGTGGAAATCTGTCCTTTGGTCTGATGAGTCCAAATGTGAGATTTTTGGTTCCAACCGCCGTGTCTTTATGAGATGCAGAGTAGGTAAACGGATGATCTCCGTATGTGTGGTTCCCACCGTGAAGCATGGAGGAGGTGTGATGGTGTGGGGGTGCTTCGCTGGTGACACTGTCTGTGATTTATTTAGAATTCAAGGCACACTTAACCAGCATGGCTACCACAGCATTCTGCAGCGATACGCCATCCCATCTGGTTTGCGCTCAGTGGGACTATCATTTGTTTTTCAACAGGACAATGACCGCAAAACACACCTCCAGGCTGTGTAAGGGCTACTTGACCAAGAAGGAGAATGATGGAGTGTTGATTCAGATGACTTGGCCTCCACAATCACCCAACCTCAACCCAACTGAGATGGTTTGGCATGAGTTGGACTACAGAGTGAACGAAAATCAGCCAATAAGTGCTCAGCATATGTGGGAACTCCTTCCCGACTATTGGAAAAGCATTCCTCATGAAGCTGGTTGAGAGAATTCCAAGAGTGTGCAAAGCTGTCATCAAGGCAAAGGCTGGCTACTTTGAAGAATCTCAAATATATTTAGTTATTTTTTTTAACACTTTTTTGTTTACTACATGATTCCATATGTGTTATTTCGTAGTTGTGATGTCTTCACCATTATTTTACAATGTAGAAAATAGTTCAAATAAAGAAAAACTCTTGAATGAGTAGGTGTGTCCAAACTTTTGACTGGTACTGTATATACATATACATGCTGTAAAATATGCTGTACTAGAAATAGCACCCCCAACAGAAATATCTATGTAAAACTAGGATTAGGACTCGTAGTAGTGTAGTGTGTGTCCAGATTATAGTATAAACAGATTAGTGTGTCTGTCTAGCGTAGATATTTCCTTATAGATCGATAATGGACGGAAGAGACAGGCACACTGTCACTGTCAGATCTATTCTAAAACTAGCACAGCAGTCGACCCGGGCTGAACCGCTGCGTCTGCTGGCTCCGAGCACCAGGCGACTGGAAAAAGAGAACGAGTGAGGGATAAACTTCCGGTGCTAATGAATTAATGGATCAAGTGATTACGGAGCGAGGGAGAGAAAGAGAGAGCGAGACAGAGAGAGAGCGAGAGAGAGAGAACGAAGGAGGAGAGAGGCCAGGACAATCCCTAGAGGAGAGGAGAGGAGGAGGGGGAATAAAAGGGAATAGGGTGGAGATGGAGAGAGAGAAAAATACAGAAGGGTGGAGAGAGAGAGAGAACAAGACATAAGGGGGAGAGAGAGAGAGAACAAGACAGAAGGGTGGCGAGAGAGAGAGAACAAGACAGAAGGGTGGAGAGAGAGAGAGAGAGAGAACAAGATAGAAGGGTAGAGAGAGAGAGAAAAAGACAGAAGGGTGGAGAGAGAGAACAAGATAGAAGGGTGGAGAGAGAGAGAACAAGACAGAAGGGGGGGATAGAGAGAACAAGACAAAAGGGGAGGGAGAGAGAGAACAAGACAGAAGGGTGGAGAGAGAGAGAGAACAAGATAGAAGGGTGGAGAGAGAGAGAGAACAAGATAGAAGGGTGGAGAGAGAGAACAAGATAGAAGGGTGGAGAGAGAGCAAGAACAAGATAGAAGGGGAGAGAGAGAACAAGGCAGAAGGGGGAGAGAGTGAACAAGATAGAATGGGAGAGAAAGAACAAGACAGAAGGGGGAGAGAGAACAAGATAGAAGGGGAGAGAGAGAACAAGACATAAGGGGGGAGAGAGAGAGAGAACAAGACAGAAGGGTGGCGAGAGAGAGAGAACAAGACAGAAGGGTGGAGAGAGAGAGAGAGAGAGAGAGAGAACAAGATAGAAGGGTAGAGAGAGAGAGAAAAAGACAGAAGGGTGGAGAGAGAGAACAAGATAGAAGGGTGGAGAGAGAGAGAACAAGACAGAAGGGGGGGATAGAGAGAACAAGACAGAAGGGGAGGGAGAGAGAGAACAAGACAGAAGGGTGGAGAGAGAGAGAGAACAAGATAGAAGGGTGGAGAGAGAGAGAGAACAAGATAGAAGGGTGGAGAGAGAGAACAAGATAGAAGGGTGGAGAGAGAGCAAGAACAAGATAGAAGGGGAGAGAGAGAACAAGACAGAAGGGGAGAGAGAGAACAAGGCAGAAGGGGGAGAGAGAGAACAAGATAGAATGGGAGAGAAAGAACAAGACAGAAGGGGGGAGAGAGAACAAGATAGAAGGGGAGAGAGAGAACAAGACAGAAGGGGAGAGAGAGAACAAGATAGGGGAGAGAGAACAAGACAGAAGGAGAAAGAGAGAACAAGAAAGAAGGGGAGGGAGAGAGAACAAGATAGAAGGGGAGGGAGAGAGAACAAGACAGAAGGGGAGAGAGAGAGAGAGCGAGAACGAGACAGAAGGGGGAGAGAGAGAACAAGACAGAAGGGGAGAGAGAGCGAGAACGAGACAGAAGGGGGAGAGAGAGAACAAGACAGAAGGGGAGAGAGAGAGAACAAGACAGAAGGGGAGAGAGAGAACAAGACAGAAGGGGAGAGAGAGAGAACAAGACAGAAGGGGAGAGAGAGAGAACAAGACAGAAGAGTAGGGGGAGAGGGAGAACAAGACAGAAGGGGAGAGAGAGAGAACAAGACAGAAGGGGAGAGAGAGAACAAGATAGAAGGGGGAGAGAGAACAAGACAGAAGGGTGGAGAGAGAACAAGATAGAAGGGGCGAGAGAGAGAACAAGACAGAAGGGGAGAGAGAGAGAACAAGACAGAAGGGGAGAGAGAGAACAAGACAGAAGAGTAGGGGGAGAGGGAGAACAGGGGAGAGAGAGAGTGTGAGAGAGAACAAGACAGAAGGGGTGAGAGAGAGAGAGACGAGAGAGAGAGAGAGTGAAAGAGAGTGAGTGAGAGAAAAGGGGTGAAAGAAAACAAGATAGAAGGGGAGAGAGAGAGAAAGAGAGAGAGAGAGAGAACAAGATAGAAGGAGAGAGAAAACAACATAGAAGGGGAGAGAGAGAGAGAATGAGATAGAAGGAGACGGAGAGAGAGAGAACAAGATAGAAGGGGAGAGAGAGAACGAGAAAGAGAGAAGGAAAAATAAACTACTTTTTTCAGTCCAACACCAGCAGGTAGAAGTCAGTGACAGCCAGCATCATAAACACACTACATCCCAGCTGAGGCACAATCTCTCTTTGTGTATGCTACATTCCACACACACACACAACCCCAGTCTCTCTCTCCACTGCACAGCAACTTTTTTCTTCCAGATTGCTTTTGTCAACTCTTGGTGCTAGCTTGCAAGCTAGCTAAAACACCCCTAGCATTCTGCTTTGTTCACATGATAGTAGTGTGTGTGTGTGTGTGTGTGTGTGTGTGTGTGTGTGTGTGTGTGTGTGTGTGTGTGTGTGTGTGTGTGTGTGTGTGTGTGTGTGTGTGTGTGTGTGTGTGTGTGTGTGCAAAGAGAAGGCTCTTACCGTGTTCAGGGTTAGGCTGAGAGGTGCTGATTAAGTTGTAGTAATATCCAGAGGGTGTGTTGTGTTAGCTATCTAGGGCAGAGCAGAGCAGAGCAGCGAAGGCAGGCTAGTTCAGCAAATCTCCAGCAGCAGCGACATTCAGCCCCTAGCTTTGTGTTGTTCCCTTCTGTTCCCTTTAAACCAGACGGACACGGAGGCCGGGAACCCGGCTTCCCCTCACACACACACCCAGTGACAGACCAATGCACACAACAAAAAAACATACACGCACACACACACAACCAGCCCCCCAACCTGACACTGGTGTCAGAAGCATGCAGTGTTTTAAAAAGGCTACAAATCATACATAAATAGAATTGCGTCTTTGTCTCTCTCTCTCTCTTCCAGAAAGAAAGTGTGTGCTTCTCGCTTTGGATCTCCTTTTTCTTTACTCTCCCTCTTTCCCTCACCCTCTCTCCCTCTCTCTCTCTCTCTCTCGCTCTCTCTCTCTCTCACGCACACACACACACACACACACTCTCTTTTTCTGTCTCGCTTTTTTTCTACTCAGTAGTCAAACAAAGAAAGGAAAGGAATAGAGTGCATACACACACACTCTCGCTCAAACATACACACACACACACACACACACCACAGATCCCGGAGCCCAACCCCCCAGCCTGCCTCTCTCAATTTTTTCCCTGCTTTTCTCCAAACAGCCCCTCCCCGTCTTCTCTCATCACCCCTCCTCTCCTCCTCTCCTCTCCCCTCTCTCAGCCAGGCTCTGGCCTCGTTTTCATTTCATTCGCCTGTCCCCCCCCTCCATCTATGTGTCAAACAGATGGGATTGGAGAGCGGAAGGAGCCTCTTCTCTCACCGTCCCTCTCTCCTTCTTCCCACGTCTCTCTCTCTCTCTCTCTCTATTTCTATTTAGATGGCTGTATTATTTTGTTATATTGTGTAATAATGTGTTGGTGTTTTAGATTCTACTGTTAAACACGGTTTGACCTAAACTGAACTACTCATGAGAAAGAGATGACACAGATTTTTTTTAAGAACATTTGTTGTCACCTTTATTTAACCAGGTAGGCCAGTTGAGAACAAGTTCTCATTTACAACTGTGACCTAAAGCAAAGCAGTTCTACACATACAACAACACAGAGTTACACATGGAGTAAAACAGACATACAGGCAATAATACAGTAGAGAAAAATGTGTGTAAATGAGGTAAGATTTGGGAGGTAAGGCAATAAATAGGCCATAGTGGCAAAATAATTTCAATTTAGAAATTAAACACTGGAGTGATAGATGTGCAGAAGATGCATGTGCAAGTAGAGATACTGGGGTGCAAAGGAGCAAAATAAATAACAGTATGGGGATGAGGTAGTCGGATGGGCTATTTACAGATGGGTTATGTACAGGTGCAGTTATCTGTGAGCTGCTCTGACAGCTGGTGCTTAAAGTTAGTGAGGGAGATATGAGTCTCCAGCTTCAGTGATTTTTGCAGTTAGTTCCAGTCATTGGCAGCAGAGAACTGGAAGGAAAGGGGGCCAAAGGAGGAATTGACTTTGGGGGTGACCAGTGAAATATACCAGCTGGAGCGCGTGCTACGGGTGGGTGTTGCTATGGTGACCAGTGAGCTGAGATAAGGCAGGGATTTACCTAGCAAAGACTTACAGATGACCTGGAGCCAGTGGGTTTGGCGATGCGGGCCAGCCAACGAGAGCATACAGGTCGCAGTAGTGGGTAGTATTTGGGGCTTTGGTGACAAAACGGATGGCACTGTGATAGACTGCATCCAATTTGCAGAGTAGAGTGTTGGAGGTTATTTTGTAAAGGACATCGCAGAAGTCAAGGATCGGTAGGATAGTCAGTTTTACGAGGGTATGCTTGGCAGCATGAGTGAAGGAGGCTTTGTTGCGAAATAGGAAACCGATTCTAGATTTAATTTTGGATTGGAGATGCTTAATGTGAGTCTGGAAGGAGAGTTTACAGTCTAACCAGACACCCAGGTATTTGTAGTTGTCCCCATATTCTAAGTCAGAACCGTCCAGAGTAGTGATGCTGGACGGGTGGGCAGGTGAGGGCAGCGATCGGTTGAAGAACATGCATTTCGTTTTACTTGCATTTAAGAGCAGTTGGAGGCCACGGAAGGAGAGTTGTATGGCATTGAAGCTTGTCTGGAGGTTAGTTAACACAGTGTCCAAAGAAGGGCCAGAAGTATACAGAATGGTGTCGTCTGCGTAGAGGTGGATCAGAGACTCACCAGCAGCAAGAGCGACATCATTGATGTATACAGAGAAGAGAGTCGGCCAGCGAATTGAACCCTGTGGCACACCATAGAGACTGCCAGAAGTCCGGACAACAGGCCCTCCGATTTGACACACTGGACTCTGTCTGAGAAGTAGTTGGTGAACCAGCCGAGTCAGTCATTTGAGAAACCAAGGCTGTTGAGTCTGCCGATAAGAATGTGGTGATTGACAGAGTCGAAAGCCTTGGCCAGGTCGATTAATACAGCTGCACAGTACTGTCTTTTATCGATGCCGGTTATGATATCGTTTAGGACCTTGAGCATGGCTGAGGTGCACCCATGACCAGCTAGGAAACCAGATTGCATAGCGGAGAAGGAACGGTGGGATTCGAAATGGTCGGTGATCTGTTTGTTATCTTGGCTTTCAAAGACCTTAGAAAGGCAGGGTAGGATAGATATAGGTCTGTAGCAGTTTGGGTCGAGAGTGTCCCCCCTTTGAAGAGGGGGATGACCACGGCAGCTTCCCATTCTTTGGGGATCTCAGATGATATGAAAGAAAGGTTGAACAGGCTAGTAATAGGGATTGCAACAATTTCGGTGGATCATTTTAGAAAGAGAGTGTCTAGCCCGGCTGATTTGTAGGGATCCAGATTTTGCAGCTCTTTCAGAACATCAGCTATATGGATTTTGGTGAAGGCAAAATGTGGGAGGCTTGGGCAAGTTGTTGTGGGGGGTGCAGGGCTGTTGACCAGGGTAGGGGTAGCCAGGTGGAAAGCATGACCGTAGAAAAATACTTACTGAAATTCTCAATTATCGTGGATTTATTGGTGGTGACAGTGTTTCCTAGCCTCAGTGCAGTGGGCAGCTGGGAGGAGGGGCTCTTATTCTCCATGGACTTTACAGTGTCCCAGAACTTTTTGGAGTTACAGGATGCAAATTTCTGTTTGAAAAGGCTAGCATTTGCTTTCCTAACTGCCTGGGTATATTGTTTTCTAACTTCCCTGAAAAGTTGCATATCGCAGGGGCTATTCAATGCTAATGCAGAACGCCACAGGTTTTTTTTGTGCTGGTTAAGGGCAGTCAGGTTTGGAGTGAACCAAGGGCTATATCTGTTTCCTAGTTCTACATTTTTTGAATGGGGCATGCTTATTTAAGATGGTGAGGAAAGCACATTTAAAGAATAACCAGGCATCCTCTACTGACGGAATGAGGTCAATATCCTTCCAGGATACCCTGGCCAGGTCGATTAGAAAGGCCAGCTTGCTGAAATGTTTTAGGGAGCGCTTGACAGTGATGAGGGGTGATCATTTGACTGCAGACCCATTACAGACACAGGTGTTGAGGCAGTGATCGCTGAGATCCTAGTTGAAGACAGCAGAGGTGTATTTGGAGGGCAAGTTGGTAATCCTAGATAGTGCTATTATTATTATTATAGCGCATTCAGAAAGTATTCAGACCCATTGACTTTTTCCATACTTTATTCTAAAATTTATTAAATTGTTTTTTCCCCTCATCAATCTACTCCCAATACACATAATTACAAAGCAAAAACAGATTTTTAGAAATTTTTGCAAATTTATTAGAAATAAAAAACGGAAATATAACATTTATACAAGTATTCCGACCCTTTACTCAGAACTTTGTTGAAGCACCTTTGGCAGTGATTACAGCCTTGAGTCTTCTTGGGTAAGACGCTACAAGCTTGGCACACCTGTATTTGGGGAGTTTCTCCCATTCTTCTCTGCAGATCCTCTCAAGCTCTGTCAGGTTGGATGTGGAGTGTTGCTGCACAGATATTTTCAGCTCTCACCAGAGATGTTCAATCAGGTTCTAGTCCGGACTCTGGCAGGGCCACTAAAGGACATTCAGAGACTTGTCTCGAAGCCACTCCTGCATTGTCGTGGCTGTGTGCTTGCACAATTGGTGGCTGACTAAATATTTTTTTGCCCCACTGTAAATGAATGTGGCAGGATGATGACACCAATGTGTGTGTGTGTGTGTGTGTGTGTGTGTGTGTGTGTGTGTGTGTGTGTGTAAGCTCATCTGCCTGTCACAATTTTTCTGTTTTCTCACCCAAACACAGAGATGTTTCCAATAGCTCATGTCCTCCCAAACACACACACACACACACACACACACACACACACACACACACACACACACACACACACACACACACACACACACACACACACACACACACACACACACACACACACACACACACACACACATTCTCCCAGTGCCAACCAGGTGCAGCAGACAGTATTCCGGCCCAGAGAGAGAGCGTGACAAAATGGAAAATAAGTTCCATTCATGACGACATATACAGCAGACCTTATGCACCTACACAGGAGAGGAGAGAGAGAACAGTGGTGTAACACCTTGTTTCCATTATGGAATACACACTCTCCTAGATATCTATAGAGTATGGGGACATTTTGGTCTGGATGATTTTTGCTCTGTTTTAAACATAACCAACCAACCAAAGTAATTAAAAAAAGTAACTGATGAAATAATCAAAAGTTTAAAAAAATGTTGAACACTATGAGATTCACGGTGATGTGAGGGTGCAGGTTTGTTAAATCCATTTGTTTCCTTAATTTTAATGATGGGTTAGAACCGGTTCAGGGAACAGATCAAAAACAGGAAAACAACAAAATGATTTGAGGAACAGAAGCGTTATTTTAAAAGCATGGGAACCGGTTAATAACGTTATGTGACGTTGCTGGGATGTTCTCCAGTCCTACTGGAAGTAATGGTTCTGTTCAGAACAAAACGGTTGGAAATCATTTTGGTTCCAACCCTGCTTTTAATCCTATCCTGTGATGTCACCGCGTTTCACTTTTTAGGACCTTTCATCTCGTCGTTTTAACCACAGATCATAGAAACGTGCCATTTTCATATACAGTGCTTTCATAAACTATTCACACGGCCTTCAACTTTTTCCCCGTTGTTGTGTTACAGCCTGAATGTAGATTTTATGTCACTGGCCTACACACAGTACCCCATAATGTCCAAAGTGGAATATTTTCCCCCGCCGAAATATTTACAAATGAATTAAAAATAAAAAGCTGATATGTCTTGAGTCAATAAGTATTCAACCCCTTTGTTATGGCAAACCCACAGTAAATACGTTCAGGAGTAACAAGGCACATAATAAGTTGCATGGACTCACTTTGTGTAATAATCATTTTGAAGGACTACCTCATCTCTGTACACCACACAATACAATTATCTGTAAGGTCCCTCAGCCGAGCAGTGAATTTTAAACACAGATTCAACCACAAAACCAGGGAGGTTTTCCATTGCCTCACAAAGATGGGCACCTATTGATAGGTGAAAATAAAAAAAGCAGACATTGAACGTCCATTTGAACAAGGTGAAGTTATTAATTACACTTTAGATGGTGTATCAACACCCAGTCACTACAAACATACATATGTCCTTCCTAACTCAGTTGCCGGAGAGGAAGGAAGCTGCTCAGGAATTTCACCATGAGGCCAATGGTGACTTTAAAACAGAGTTTAATGGCTGTGATAGAACTGAGGATGGATCAACAACATTGTAGTTACTCCACAATGCTAACCTATGAAACAATGAAAAGAAGGAAGCCTTTACAGAATCAAAATATTCCAAAACATGAATCCTGTTTGCAACAAGGTACTAAAGTAATACTGCAAAAACATGTGGCAAAGCAATTCACTTTTTGTCCTGAATACAAAGTGTTATGTTTGGGCAAACCCAATACAACACATTAAAGCCAATTTACGCTTGATCCTGACAAATGTGGTCGGATGCAGACGCCAAATTGAGCTCCGTACCGCATCGCAGTGCGCCTCAAAAATGTTGTAACATTACGAAGGGCTCCGTGTAGCTCAGTATAGCTCCGCATTGACATGATTGGTTGACGATAGGTGGGTCCTGTATAAACACAAACTCACTTCCTTGACAGCAGCACTATACGTTATACGTTGCTCCGCGAAGCGCAACAAGTATGAATACCCTGACTTCTGCAGAGGCTGTTTCACAGTAAATGCTGCACTGCCAATGCAGACACCAGATTGACCATGCAGTGCCTTTTACTGAGTACCACTCTCCATAATTTCAAGCATAGTGGTGGCAGCATCATGTTATGGGCAAGCTTGTAATCGTTAAGGACTAGGGAGTTTTTCAGGATAAAAAAATAAACGTAATGGAGCTCAGCACAGGAAAACCTGGTTCAGTCTACTTTCCACCAGACATTGGGAGATGAATTCACCTTTCATCAGGTCAATAACCTAAAACACAAGGCCAAATATACACTGGAGTTCCTTTCCAAGAAGACAGTGAATGTTCCTGAGTGGCCGAGTTGCAAGTTTTTACTTAAATCTGCTTGAAAATCTATGGCAAGACCTGAAAATATTTGTCTAGAAAGGATCAACAACCAATTTGACAGAGCTTGAAGAATTTTGAAAAAAATAATGGGCAGATATTGCCCAATCCAGGTGTAGAAATCTCTTAATCTCTAATAGCTGCCAAAGGTGACTCTAACATTCAAATACTTATCTACATTTCTGACAAATGTAGAATTTGTCTTCCAATTTGACATGAATACATAGTATTTTGTGTTGGTCACTGACAATAAATTACAATTAGATCCATTTTAATCCCACTTTCTAACATAACAAAGTGTGGACAAAATCATGAGGTGTGAATAGGCAATGTACGTAGACACTGGTCTGGTGCTGGAGATAATGAATATGAGGTCGAAAAGTGGGAGAATTGCCCTTTAAGCTATGCGAATGACACAGAGAGAGATTATAAGGGTGGCGGAGAGAGATAATTAGTGAGAGAGCGAGAGAGAGAGAGAGAGAGAGAAAGAGAGAGAGAGTTAATATGGGTAGCAGAAAGAGAGAGAGATAACATGAGAAAGAGAGAAGAGAGAAAGAGAGAGTGAGTGAATAGGAAGACAGAGAGCAATACTGTACTGTTCTATGAGCTGAGCAGAGTGGAGAGGGGAATAAACCTGTGTAACAGGGTCAGCAGTGAGACATCTCTCTGGGTCTATTACGTAATGTAACTTCCTATTGATTTATTACTGCGTTGATTTGGCCCTTAGCCAATACGTAATAGCATTTGCGATATTTGAGCCTCAGCCAAAAAGAGAGGGCAGAATGGAAGAGGGGGAAAAAGGAGGGAGGGGAGTAAGAGTGGGAGAGGGGGAAAGAAGAGGGAGGGGTGGACTGACTGCAGAGAAAGGGGGGGGAGAGAGAGAGTAGAGTGAGGAAGAGCAGAGCAGGAAGAGAGAACAGAGAGAGAGAGAGAGAGAGAGAGATAGTAAGAAGAAAGAGAGAAAGAGAGAGATAGTGAGAAGAAATAGAGAGAGATAGTAAGAAGAAAGAGAGAGAGAGGGAGAGAGAGAGAGAGAGATAGTAAGAAGAAAGAGAGAAAGAGAGAGATAGTAAGACGAAAGAGAGAAAGATTGAGATAGTAAGAAGAATAAAATAAAATTTGATTTGATTTGATTTGATTTGAAGAAAGAGAGAGAATGTAAGAAGTTAGAGAGAGCGATAGAGAGAGAGCAATAGAGAGAGAGAGAGAGAGAGAGAGAGAGAGAGAGAGAGAGAGAGAGAGAGAGAGAGAAAAAGAGCGAGGGTGGATGTGATTCAGTGAGTGCTGTACACGGCAGGGTTATCAGTGTTTCAGTAATCACTACAGTTAAATAAGAGAGTTAGAGCCAGACTCACTGTATCCACAGGCCAGACCTACACTACGTCCTAAATGTCACCCTATTCCCTATATAGTACATTACTTTTGACCAGGGCACATAGGAATCAGGTTAAAAGTAATGCACTATATAGGGAATAAGGTGTCATTTGGGACTGACCCCGGGTCTGCACAGGATCAGCCCTGCTGTACCAAAGCTGGCTTCAAATACTACTTGAAATCATTTCAAATACTTTAGCTGGGTTTGATTGAGCTTGCATGCTGAAATGGGACAAATAGAAAAGCCCCAAAAGTGCAAACGATACTGCCCGCCCATCTGGAAATGATTTCAAACAGTATTTCAACACAGATCTGGGCAGCACACACACACACACACACACACAGAGGAATGTGTAAGCTCATAAATACACACTTCATACTACTACACAACACACACTTCTACTGCATGTACTGTATCCCTCTCATAGCACACAGAAACTCTCAAACTCACAGGCATTTGAAGCATGAACACAAACACACACACACCCATTCAAGTTTGAGTGCAGCACATTAGTGTCAAGGCTCTGTCTATACATTCAGCCCTCTTTCTGTTTCCTCCTCCTCATCCCCCTTTACCCTGGAGCACTTCCTCCTTTGTGAGATCCCGCTCTCTCCACAGAGAGGAAGGACAGCAGACGGGAATGAAAGGAGAGAAAGAGGCAGAAAACTTCATTAATGGACAGGAAGCAGAAATCCACTGAAAGACAGGAAGGAAGAGGGAGAGAGAGAGAGAGAGAGAGCACAAACAGGCTTTCCTCTTGACACCGTAAATAATTCAATTCCTTTTTTCCATAAATGTTTCATTCCCTCGTTCTTTTTAGCTCTTATTTTTTAAAGATATACTCAACCGGGGGCATGCGGTCTCATTAATTGGCAATTCCTGTTTAACGTGTTGCAGCTGTGTTCAATTAGCACTGATATTAGCTCTATTCCTCTTGACACCACTCTCTCGTTCTTGTTCTCCCTCTCTCATATCCTCTCTCCATTTATCTCCCCCTTTCTCTACCTCTCTATCGCTACCTCTCTCCCAAAGCATTCCCTTTGATTCAGGGACCGCGTTTACATGCACACCAATATCCCGTTATTATTTGGGATACTCAAGTTGACTCATATAAACATCATATCCGGTTTAAAATATTCCAAAAAAGCTTGTATGCCGGTTATGAGAAACCGGGAAAAGATGCCTGGGAAATGCTGATCTTAAACAGGATACTGTGGCATGTAAACATCTTACCCCGTTGACTGTTGTTTTTCACGGTGTGTGCAGGATCAGTCTCGCATATCATGGGTGTTGTCATCTGATTGTCAAACAAATCACTTAAAAAAGTCAGCTACCTGCCTGCATAGCTCGATTCACCATAATAATAGATTTAGCTGAAAATCCATACTGGACCGTTTAGTCTACGGGCTACTTTAACCCCTAATTTAGACACGTTTCTGATTACAATTTCCGACATTTGGTAGGCCATATTATAATTTGGTATGTAATTTGTTTGTCAACTATAGTTACAGTTGTGGCCAAAAGTGTTGAGATTGACACAAATATACATTTTCACAAAGTTTGCTGCTTCAGTGTCTTTAGATATTTCTGTCAGATGTTACTATGGAATACTGAAGTATAATTACAAGCATTTCATAAGTGTCAAAGGCTTTTATTGACAATTACATGAAGTTGATGCAAAGAGTCAATATTTGCAGTGTTGCCCTTTCTTTTTCAAGACCTCTGCAATCCGCCCTGGCATGCTGTCAATTAACTTCTGGGCCGCATCCTGACTGATGGCAGCCCATTCTTGCATAATCAATGCTTGGAGTTTGTCAGAATTTGTGGATTTTTGTTTGTCCACCCGCCTCTTGAGGATTGACCACAAGTTCTCAATGGGATTAAGTTCTGGGGAGTTTCCTGACCATGGACCCTCTTGACGCCAGTCCATCCCCAAAAGTCTTCGCCTCATTGTGCATGCAGATGCACTCACACCTGCCTGCTGCCATTCCTTAGCAAGCTCTGTACTGGTGGTGCCCCGATCCCGCAGCTGAATCAACTTTAGGAGACGGTCCTGGCGCTTGCTGGACTTTCTTGGGCGCCCTGAAGCCTTCTTCACAACAATTGAACCGCTCTCCTTGAAGTTCTTGATGATCCGATAAATGCTTGATTTATGTGCAATCTTACTGGCAGCAATATCCTTGTCTGTGAAGCCCTTTTTCTGCAAAGCAATGATGACGGCACGTGTTTCCTTGCAGATAACCATGCTTGACAGAGGAAGAACAATGATTCCAAGCACCACCCTCCTTTTGAAGCTTCCATTCTGTTATTCGAACTCAATCAGCATGACAGAGTGATCTCCAGCCTTGTCCTCGTCAACGCTCACACCTGTGTTAACGAGAGAATCACTGACATGATGTCAGCTGGTCCTTTTGTGGCAGGGCTGAAATGCAGTGGAAATGTTTTTGGGGGATTCAGTTCAATTGCATGGCAAAGAGGGACTTTGCAATTAATTGCAATTCATCTGATCACTCTTCATAACATTCTGCAGTATATGCAAATTGCCATCATACAAACTGAGGCAGAAGTCTCTGTGAAAATTAATATTTGTGTCATTCTCAAAACTTTTGGCCACGACTGTAGATACAGTTGAAGTCTGAAGTTTTCATACACCTTTGCCAAATACATTTAAACTCAGTTTTTCACAATTCCTGACATTTAATCCTAGTAAAAATTCCCTGTTTTAGTTCAGATAGGATCACCACTTTATTTTAAGAATGTGAAATGTCAGAATAATAGTAGAGAGAATGATTTATTTCAGGTTTTATTTCTTTCATCACATTCCCAGTGGGTCAGAAGTTTACATACACTCAATTAGTATTTGCCTTTAAAATTGTTTAACTTGGGTCAAACTTTTTGGGTAGCCTTCCACAAGCTTCCCACAATACGTTGGGTGAATTTTGGCCGGTGTAACTGAGTCAGGTTTGTAGGCCTCCTTGCTCGCACATGCTTTTCAGTTCTGCCCAAACGTTTTATATGGGATTGAGGTCAGGGCTTTGTGATGGCCACTCCAATACCTTGACTTTGTTGTCCTTAAGCCATTTTGCCACAACTTTGGAAGTATGCTTGGGGTCATTGTCCATTTGGAAGACCCATTTGTGACCAAGCTTTAACTTCCTGAGTGATGTCTTGAGATGTAGCTTCAATATATCCACATCATTTTTCTTCCACATGATGCCATCTATTTTGTGAAGTGCACCAATCCCTCCTGCAGCAAAGCACCCCCACAACATGATGCTTCACGGTTGGGATGGTGTTCTTCAGTCATTATAGCCAAACAGTTCTATTTTTGTTTCATCAGACCAGAGAACATAGTTAGCACCGGTAAAGTTGTCTGTTTCGTTTAAAGACAGGGAAGAAAACAATAACTCGAAAATAGTGGAAAGATTGGTCCTCTGAAAAATGTCCAAATGTCATCAGTTTGGCCTGCTTTAAAGAAATGAAAAGCTGAGTAAACGAGGACACACGTTTCTGATAAGACTTCAGTTCATTTTGGGTGCATAGTTTATGTGGTTGAAATACTGTCCGCTTGCATAACGGTGTCAAAACTAACACATTACACTCGCAGTAGCATTTTCTCAAGAGATGCTGAAAGATAGAAATCATATTTCTCCTGTTCCCGAGACAAAATGAACATTTGTTGTACAATTTTACTTCAAGAAAAGCATAATTCTGCAGGAGTTAATATTATGTTACGCTGAGAGGTTATAGGTTATAGGCTTACAGTCAGTGTCCATATTTCACTTACTATTCCATTTAACCCATCTGAACTTCAATGAGGAATATTCTGTTTATTCATGTATACAGGGATACACATGAGTGGGATATCAAAGGTGCATGTAAACAGCTTATCCCAAATAAGACCTTAAGTGGGATATGAGCTCCAACCCGAAATAATGTTTGCATGTCAACGTGGTCAGTGTGTTTTCATATTGTAGTGAAAGACAGAGCTACATTCTCACTCTAAACACTATCTACCTATCATCTTGAGCAATGAATTCACAATCAGTCCAAATTGTACGTGTACCGACTGACACTGAAAGAGATGAACTCTCAAAGCTATGTCTGTTAACACCTTTTCTTCTCCGAGAGGCCTGCATGTTCAATGTGTTCTTTTCAACACCCCCCCTTCTCTCTTTCTCTTAACCCTTTCTTCTTGCTATTCATCTGCCTCTCTGTCAAATCATAACATCTCAGCACTAGGTCCTTGGGTTCAAGCTTAAGTGTGTCTTTGTGTGTTTGTGTTTACACATACACACGGGTGTTGAGTACACAAAAGCAAAGCTTTTTCAACCATAGAGCAATCTATAGAGGAGAAAACATCAGACACACTCATATCTTACATTCAGTACAAACACACACAAACACATGCAAGCACACACACACACACACACACACACTTCACTTCAGGGGTTGCTGCAGTTCTTCAAGAGCTGGTCAATCAAAAACCTCAACACCTTCTATCGAACACACACACACACACACACACACACACACACACACACACACACACACACACACACACACACACACACATACACCACATGTGTCAGAAACATGTCATGTTCATATATAATAAATAGCAACACCATCAGACAGACAGTCTAATGGGAGAGCTGGAGTATGAGCATTAGAACAGTCTGCAGAGAACAAAGAGAGGGGGAGGAGAGAGAGAGATGGGGAGAGAGAGAGGGAGGGAGGAGAGAGAGAGGGAGAGGGGGAGAGAGAGAGAGAAAGGGGGAGGGAGGCAGGAGCGAGAGGGAGAGAGTCGGAGGGAGAGAGAGAGGGATAGGGGGAGAGAGGGAGAGAAAGAGGGAGGAGAGAGAGACGGAGGAGAGATGGAGGAGAGAAAGAGGAGAGTGGGAGAGCAACAGAGAATGTGGTTGAAGATATATGTGTATGTGACATTGTGAGTGTGTGTCAGTAAGGTACATATGTCCCAGCAGGACTGTGTGATAGTGAGTGTGAAGGCGTGTGTGTGTGTGTGAAGGCGTGTGTGTGTGTGTGTGCGTGTGCGTGTGCGTGTGTGTGTGTGTGGTGTTCGCGGAGCTGGCTGTTGGTCATGATCTTTTCATAGCCCCTTTTCTATCGTCTTTCATTAACATCTGATACCTCCACCCATCTGTTCACAAAGAGAGGGAGAGAGAGCACGAGAGAGAGAGATAACGAGAGATAAAGATAGGGAGAGAGAGCATGAGAGAGAGAGATAACGAGAGATAAAGATAGGGAGAGAGAGCACGAGAGAGAGATAACGAGAGACAGAGAGAGGGAGAGAGAGTGACAGGAGCATGCAGAGCTGGCTATCACTCTTCCTCTCTCTTCCTCTTTATCTTCTGCTCATTCTTTGTCTCCCTCCCACCTCCTCTCTCTCTCAGTATGGCTCGACCTTCCCTCCCTCCCTCCTCCTCTCTTTCAATCCCTCCTGCCTCCTCTTTCTCTCAGCATGGCTCGACCTTCCCTCCCTCCCTCCCTATCCCTCCCACACTCCCTCCCTCCCTCCTCCCTCCTCTCTCTCAATCCCTCCTGCCTCCTCTCTCTCTCAGCATGGCTCGACCTCCCTCCCTCCCTCCCTCCCTCCCTCCCTATCCTTCCCACCTCCTCTCTCTCAATCCCTCCTGCCTCCTCTCTCTCTCAGCATGGCTCGACCCTCCCTCCCTATCCCTCCTGCCTCCTCTTTCTCTCAGCATGGCTCGACCCTCCCTCCCTCCCTCCCTCCCTCCCTCCCTCCCTCCCTCCCTCTCTATCCCTCCTGCCTCCTCTTTCTCTCAGCATGGCTCGACCCTCCCTCCCTCCCTCTCAGCATGGCTTGACCTGTGTGAATATCTGTCTGAGTGACCGGCTCCCTCCTCCTCCTCTCTTTCTTCCTCATTCTCCCCCTCCTCTCTCCTTCCTCCACTCTGCATCCTCCCTCCTCCTCTTTTCTCTTTCGTCTCCCCTGAGTAGAGACAGAATGGAGCTCAGCTTTCTATAAGAACCCTAGCAGGTGTGTGTGTGTCTGTCTTTCAACAAGGGACTCTCATCCCATTTCCAGCTCATGGCTCAGCCAACCAACTGGCACAGCAGTGCATCGATAATCTATTAGAGCGCTCACACACACAAACATGTCTCACCTGCCAGTGTTGTCCTCCCACCATGTCTGTTCTGTGTGTGTGGGTGTGTACCTGCGTGGGCCGGGTATCGCCTGTACCTGCAACACAAGCACACAACAGCTGTGAATAACATACACACACACACACACACACACACACACACACTGGTAAGCACACAGACACAGACAGACACTAAAAGCCTTTGACAGTCAGATACCTATAGTATGTTGGACATGTACAGTGTAGATGCCTGGATCCAGGTCAATACAACACTTCTGGGGCCTCCCGGGTGGTCTAGGGCACTGAATCGCAGTGCTAGCTGTGCCACCAGAGACTCTGGGTTCGAGCCCAGGCTCTGTCGCAGCCGGCCGCGACCGGGAGGTCCATGGGGCGACGCACAATTGGCCTAGCGTCGTCTGGGTTAGGCCGGTAGGGATATCCTTGTCTCATCGCGCATGAGACAAGATAGTAACTACTAACAATTGGATACCACGTACCATTAATTTTTTAAATTTAAATATCATCACTTCTAATCATGAATCAGATGAGGAAGCAAACCAGCCGGTTTCCATTGTAACACACCATACTCCACTACTAACCCCATAACACAACATCAGGAGCAGTGGTGATTAGAGATGCTGGAGTGGAGACAGCCATTATACCCTCCACTCAGCCAGCCAAGTCACCCACGAACACACACACCCCCTACATCTAACGAGTGTCCAGGAGCAGTGGTGATTAGAGATGCTGGAGTGGAGACAGCCATTATACCCTCCACTTAGCCAGCCAAGTCACCCACGAACACACACACCCCCTACATCTAACGAGTGTCCAGGAGCAGTGGTGATTAGAGATGCTGGAGTGGAGACAGCCATTATACCCTCCACTCAGCCAGCCAAGTCACCCACGAACACACACACCCCCCTACATCTAACGAGTGTCCAGGAGCAGTGGTGATTAGAGATGCTGGAGTGGAGACAGCCATTATACCTTCCACTTAGCCAGCCAAGTCACCCACGAACACACACACCCCCCTACATCTAACGAGTGTCCAGGAGCAGTGGTGATTAGAGATGCTGGAGTGGAGACAGCCATTATACCTTCCACTTAGCCAGCCAAGTCACCCACAAACACACGAACACACACACACACACACACACACACACACACACACACACACAGACACACACACACACACACACCCCTACATCTAACGAGTGTCCAGGAGCAGTGGTGATTAGAGATGCTGGAGTGGAGACAGCCATTATACCCTCCACTCAGCCAGCCAAGTCACACACGAACACACACCCCCCTACATCTAACGAGTGTCCAGGAGCAGTGGTGATTAGAGATGCTGGAGTGGAGACAGCCATTATACCCTCCACTCAGCCAGCCAAGTCACCCACGGACACACACCCCCCCCCCCCCCCCCCCCTACATCTAACGAGTGTCCAGGAGCAGTGGTGATTAGAGATGCTGGAGTGGAGACAGCCATTATACCCTCCACTCAGCCAGCCAAGTCACCCACGGACACACACACCCCCCTACATCTAACGAGTGTCCAGGAGCAGTGGTGATTAGAGATGCTGGAGTGGAGACAGCCATTATACCTTCCACTCAGCCAGCCAAGTCACACACGAACACACACACCCCCTACATCTAACGAGTGTCCAGGAGCAGTGGTGATTAGAGATGCTGGAGTGGAGACAGCCATTATACCCTCCACTCAGCCAGCCAAGTCACCCACGAACACACACACCCCCCTACATCTAACGAGTGTCCAGGAGCAGTGGTGATTAGAGATGCTGGAGTGGAGACAGCCATTATACCCTCCACTCAGCCAGCCAAGTCACCAACGGACACACACACACCCCTACATCTAACGAGTGTCCAGGAGCAGTGGTGATTAGAGATGCTGGAGTGGAGACAGCCATTATACCTTCCACTTAGCCAGCCAAGTCACCCACAAACACACGAACACACACACACACACACACACACACACACACACAGACACACACACACACACACACACACCCCTACATCTAACGAGTGTCCAGGAGCAGTGGTGATTAGAGATGCTGGAGTGGAGACAGCCATTATACCCTCCACTCAGCCAGCCAAGTCACACACGAACACACACCCCCCTACATCTAACGAGTGTCCAGGAGCAGTGGTGATTAGAGATGCTGGAGTGGAGACAGCCGTTATACCCTCCACTCAGCCAGCCAAGTCACCCACGAACACACACACCCCCCTACATCTAACGAGTGTCCAGGAGCAGTGGTGATTAGAGATGCTGGAGTGGAGACAGCCATTATACCCTCCACTCAGCCAGCCAAGTCACCCACAAACACACGAACACACACACACACACACACACACACAGACACACACACACACACACACACACCCCTACATCTAACGAGTGTTCAGGAGCAGTGGTGATTAGAGATGCTGGAGTGGAGACAGCCATTATACCTTCCACTCAGCCAGCCAAGTCACACACGAACACACACACCCCCTACATCTAACGAGTGTCCATGAGCAGTGGTGATTAGAGATGCTGGAGTGGAGACAGCCATTATACCCTCCACTCAGCCAGCCAAGTCACCCACGAACACACACACCCCCCTACATCTAACGAGTGTCCAGGAGGAGTGGTGATTAGAGATGCTGGAGTGGAGACAGCCATTATACCCTCCACTTAGCCAGCCAAGTCACCCACGGACACACCGGTCGGTCGAGACACACCCTGTCACTTACCACACAACACACGCATCATAACAGTTAAAAGTGACATGTGTGTACGTGACTAACATGTGTATGTGACCAATAGCATTTGATTTGGCATATCGTTACAGTGGCAAATGTGTCTGTATTCGCACAGCATCGACATGTCAACCTACAGTAAGGCATCCTCAGCTAGCCTAACAGTGCCTTCGGAAAGTATTCAGACCCCTTCACTTTTCCACATTTTGTCACGTTACAGCCTTATTCTTTAAATCCTCAATCTACACACATTACCCCATAATGTGGTTTTATTTGTATTTTTTTATATCACATTTACATAAGTATTCAGACCCTTTCCTCTGTACTTTGTTGAAGCACCTTTGGCAGCGATCAAAGCCTTCAGTCTTATTGGGTGTGACACTACAAGCTTGGCACACCTCTATTTGGGGAGTTTCTCCCATTCTTCTCTGCAGATCCTCTCAAGCTGCACAGCTATTTTCAGGTCTCTCCAGAGATGTTCGATCGGGTTCAAGTCCGGGATCAGGCTGGACCACTCAAGGACATTCAGAGACTTGTCCCAAAGCAACTCCTGCAAAGTCTTGGCTGTGTGCCCCCAGTCCTGAGCGCTGTGGAGCAGGTTTTCAACAAGGATCTCTCTGTACTTTGCTCCGTTCCTCTTTGCCTCGATCCTGACTAGTCTCCCAGTTCCTGCTGCTGAAAAACATCCCCAAAGCATGATGCTGCCACCACCATGCTTCACTGTAGGGATGATGCCAGGTTTCCTTCAAACGTGACGCTTTGCATTCAGGCCAAAGAGTTCAATCTTGGTTTCATCAGACCAGATAATCTTGTTTCTCATGGACTGAGAGTCTTTAGGTGGCTTTTGGCAAACTCCAAGTGGGCTGTCATGTGCCTTTTTATTTTTTATTTTTTACTTCTTATGGGCAGGTGGCACGGTAGTGTCCCACCTGGGCAACATCCGGTGAAATTGCAGCACGCAAAATTGAAACTACAGAATTACAAATAGTTAACTTTAATAAAATCAGAAGTGCAATACATCAAAATAAAGCTTAATTTATTGTTAATCCAGCTGCTGCGTCAGATTACGAAAAGGCTTTATGGCGAAAGCACACCATGCGATTATCTGAGGACAGCACCCGCATACATAACCATGAAAACATATTTCAACCAGGCAGGTGCGACACAAAAGTCAGAAATTGCGATATAAAAATGCATCAAAATTACCTTTGATGATCTTCTTCTGTTGGCACTCCAAAAGGTCCCAGTTACATCACAAATGGTCCTTTTGTTCGACAATGTCCTTTGTATCCATAAAAACTCAGTTTAGCTGGCGCGATTCAGTCAATAATTCATTCAGTTTCCCTCCATCAAAATGCACACAAAATGAATACTAAACATTACTAATAAACGTTTCAAAAAAAGTCAAACAACGTTTATAATCAAACCTTAGGTAAAAAAAAATGTATCAAAGAACGCGCTCTCATTCACACGCTTGGAAAAACTACAGCCAAAATGGGAGCCACCTAAAACTACAATTTCTGGCAAATTTTTCCAAAAACAAGCCTGAAACTCTTTCTAAAGACTGTTGACATCTAGTGGAAGCCCTAGGAACTGCAATCGGGCACGATTTCGCCCTATTATAAAAGTGCCAGCCATTGAAATCAGTGGTAGAATGATTTTTCTTTGGGGGGGGGGGGGGGGGTGGTTTGTCTTCGGGGTTTCCCCTGCCATTTCAGTTCTGTTATACTCACAGACATTATTTTAACAGTTTTAAAAACTTTAGTGTGTTTTCTATCCAACTCTATCCAGATATACAGTGGGGCAAAAAAAGTATTTAGTCAGCCACCAATTGTGCAAGTTCTCCCACTTAAAAAGATGAGAGAGGGCTGTAATTTTCATCATAGGTACACTTCAACTATGACAGACAAAATGAGAAAAATGTTTTTAATGAATTTATTTGCAAATTATGGTGGAAAATAAGTATTTGGTCAATAACAAAAGTTTATCTCAATACTTTGTTATATACCCTTTGTTGGCAATGACAGAGGTCAAACGTTTTCTGTAAGTCTTCACAAGGTTTTCACACACTGGGCCTGAGTAACAGGCAGTTTACTTTGGGCACACTTTTCATCTGGACGTGAAAATACTGCCCCCTACCCAGAGAGGTTAATGAGTGGCTTCCGTCTGGCCACACTACCATAAAGGCCTGATTGGTGATGTGGTGCAGAGATGGTTGTCCTTCTGGAATGTTCTCCCATCTCAACAGAGGAACTCTGGAGCTCAGTCAGAGTGACCATTTGGTTCTTGGTTACCTCCCTGACCAAGGCCCTTCTCCCCCGATTACTCAGTTTGGCCAGGCAGCCAGCTCTAGGAAGAGTCTTGGTGGTTCCAAACGTCTTCCATTTAAGAATGATGGAGGCCACTGTGTTCTTGGGTACCTTCAGAAATGTTTTGGTACCCTTTCCCAGATCTGTGCCTCGACACAATCCTGTCTCGGAGCTCTACGGACAATTCCTTTGACCTCATGGCTTGGTTTTTGCTCTGACATGGACTGTTAACTCTGGGATCTTATATAGACAGGTGTGTGCCTTTCCAAATCATGTCCAATCAATTTAATTTACCACAGGTGGACTCCAATCAAGTTGTAGAAACACCTGAACTCAATTTCGAGTCTCATAGCAAAGGGTCTGAACACTTATATAAATACGGTGCATTTTTTATTTGCAAACATAAAAAATAAAAACTGTTTTTGCTTGGTCATCATGGGTTATTGTGTGTAGATTGCTGAGAAAAAAAATAATATTTATTCCATTTTAGAATAAGGCTGTAACGTAGCAAAATGTGAAAAAAGTCAAGGAGTCTGAATACTTTCACT
Organism: Oncorhynchus mykiss; assembly: GCF_013265735.2. NCBI lineage: Eukaryota > Metazoa > Chordata > Actinopteri > Salmoniformes > Salmonidae > Oncorhynchus > Oncorhynchus mykiss. The sequence continues at coordinate 17,566,992 of NC_048573.1, forward strand.
GTATAGGCACTGTATATAACGTAGCTGACCATCTCATCTGCAGAAACACACAGGGGCCCCAGCATTTCCTGTTTAGGCTAAGCTTGTTTATCGGAACGTGTGTGTGTGTTTATGTGTGTATCTGAGGGATTTGGGGTTGCTCACAAAAAGTCTCAATGACATCATACCCAAACAGCAGGAAGACAAAACATTTCAGCGAAATCCTAAATATTCCATCATTCAAATTTCTCTAAGAACAATCTCCAGGATTCCAACATCCTGGAATTCTTCCTCTGATTATCTCCCTGCTACAGTCTGGCAGCAGAGAGAGAGAGAGAGAAGAGAGAGAGAGCGAGAGAGAGAGAGAGAGAGGGGGGAGAGAAGAGAGAGAAGAGAGAGAGAGAGAGAGACAGACAGACAGACAGAGAGAGAGAAGAGATAGGAGAGAGAGAGAGAGGAAGGGAGGAGAAGTCTTGTTTTATGAAGTTGGGAATCTTGCTGTGCTTGCAGTTTGCCTGTGGCCATGTTTAGTGAGCATAGAGGAATGTGCCTGCTCTGTGTTTCCCCCACTCTCCTTCCTTTAGGAGACAGAGGAGAGGAAAAGGTAGGTGCCTACACTACAGAAAGCTGGGCTAACTCAGATCTATCTGCCTGACAACAGTCTTGGGCCACACACACACTCACACGCTTTCATGCAAACATGCACACTTTAACGCAAACATTCTACACAAACGCACACAAGCACTTGTGCAAACACACACATCAAGACACATAAATATTTTTAGAAGTGTCATTTATACTCAGTTTGCCATAAATACTGAAGCTGCACTGTGGCACGCAAATCTATGGAATGAACAGTATGTAGGCCTATGGTATACAGAAATACATATGAGGTCGGGAGAGGAAGAGCTATATTCAGTATACACACAGTATACACACAGTATACACAGTATACTCACATAGAACTACAAACACACACAGGCACATGCAAAACCACACACACAACTACACATTGCATGCATACCAGCACACTACACACACACACACACATAAAACATTCTTAGCCTCAAATATACACACTTAAAGATATACAAATGTACGTATACAAACAGCTAAGGTCACCAGGCCTATCGGGTGTACACCGTGCGGCAGCTGAAGCACACTGAAGCACACAAAGCCCAAAAGCAAACCAGTCCCAACACCCACTCAGTCATACTGTCACCTGTTTAACCTGCTGAGAGAGGGAGGAGAGACAGGGAGGGAGGGAGGGAGAGAATGAAGAGACCGAGAGGGAGGGACAACAAGAAAAATAAAAAGAGAGATATACATCGAGAGGGCAGGGGAAGAAAGAGGAAGAAAGAAAGAAGGGAGAGAGAAACAGAGGGGGAAAGAGGAGAGAGAAAGGAGGAGAGCAGAGAGACCTAATTCGACATCTCTACCCCCGCCTCATCTCTTTAATTCTCTCACACACCTGGGATAGTTATCCCTCTTGGAATCAGAGAATTCCCACCAGCAACCAGCCGAACTCGCAATTAAAATACAACTTTATCTAATTAGTTGTCATTTTTTTCACCCTTCCCCTCACTTTCTCTCTCTATACCTCCTTCTCCATCTCTCTACCTCTCTCCCTCCTTTTCTCTCTCTCTCTCCTTCATCCCCCCTCTCTCTTCTCTGTTCCACAGGGGTGTTCAGGATGCTGTAGGATGATGTGAGTGAGACTGAACTTCTAACTATTCCAACGTTTACAAGCTGAAATAATCAATGAGGACAGGATGCGTGAGACAGCACATTCCTAGTTTCCTCAACGAGCAATGGGGGGCTCGCACTCTCACATACTGAGTGTGTTTAACTTGGGGCGAAATACCGTATACTGGTAGGCTTAGGTGGTACACCGTACATACCATATACAGGGGTATTTGGAAATAGCCACAAGATGGTTTTTCAATACTGTCAAAACTAGGGTCTTGTCTAAAAGTGAATATTTGTAGCAGCTTTTTTTCTGTCAACTTGTGCAATACGTTATCAGATAAACAAGATTGTGTTCTTCATTTCACCTGTCACATCATTTATCATTATGAAGCTTACCGGTAGTCCTCAGTCTGTTTACAAGCACACACCGACCAGAGACTGTAGCCTTGTGAGTCACACACTGCTGTGCAGCACGTACACCAGATGATCTAGTTACAGCATGGAATTCACAACTTGTTTTGTGCATGCAGAAAACTTTGAGTAGCATCTTGAGTAGCATCTTGTTTGAGTAGCATCTTGTTTAACTTCATGAGCTGGCATGAGCTGTCCTGCAAATAGTTTAGGTCAAAGACTATAAAATGTTCGCAATGCACTCATTAGCCTGATGTATGGTATTTTACAAGTACTTGCTAGCATCGCTGACCTTCGGATTACAGAAGCTGTGGGGGTTGAAAATAGCGCCCCTTGTGCTCAGTGCCGGTAATACCGTATATCCCGGGATGGCACATGGTAGGTATGAAGGTATCACCATCTGGATACCGCTCATGCCTAGTATTTCGACAAAAATAAATACCCCACCTCTCCACCTCACGGGCGCTGCGGGGGTGCGTGCTACGCCACTGCTTATAACCAGAAGTCAACTATACTGCCAAATAAATGACATCCAACTTAGGGATCAGCTAAGTATTTGGTTTGCTAACTTACAAGCTACCAGGCTAGATGAGGCAACCTTCTTGGTTATCGGAGAGACAATCAATCATATCCTGAATCAAGATCCATGTTGCCTAAACGTTTTATTTATGATAGAGAAATGGTATGAAAATCTGCATATCGCCCAACCCTGGTGTGTGTGTAGATACACTACCGGCCAGACGTTTTACAACACCTACTCATTCCAGGGTTTTTCTTTATTTTTACTATTTTCTACATTGTAGAATAATAGTGACGACATCACAACTATGAAATAACACACATGGAATCATGTAGTAATCCAAAAGTGTTAAAAACATTTCAATATATTTTATATTTGAGATTCTTCAGTAGCCACCCTTTGCATTGATGACAGCTTTGCACACTCTTGGCATTCTCTCAACCAGCTTCATGAGGTAGTCACCTGAAATGCATTTCAATTAACAGGTATGCCTTCTTAAAAGTTAATTTGTGGAATTTCTTTCCTTCTTAATGCGTTTGAGCCCATCAGTTGTGTTGTGACAAGGTAGGGTTGGTATTCAGAAGATAGCCCTATTTGGTTAAAGACCAAGTCCATATAATGCCAAGAACAGCTCAAATAAGCACAGAGAAACGACAGTCCATCATTACTTTAAGACATGAAGGTCAGTCGATATGGAACATTTGAAGAACTTTGAAAGTTTCTTCAAGTGCAGTCGCAAAAACCATCAAGTGCTATGATGAAACTGGCTCTCATGAGGACCGTCACAGAGTTACCCAGAGTTACTTCTGCTGCAGAGGATAAGTTAATTATGCTTACCAGCCTCAGAAATTGCAGCCCAAATAATTACATCACAGAGTTCAAGTAACAGACACATCTCAACATCCACTATTCAGAGGAGACTGTGTGAATCAGGCCTTCATGGTCGAATTGCTGCAAAGAAATCACTACTAAAGGACACCAATAATAAGAAGAGACTTGCTTGGGCCAAGAAACATGAGCAATGGACATTAGACCGGTGAAAATTTGTTCCAACCGCCATGTCTTTTTGAGGGTGGGTGAACAGATGATCTCCGCATGTATATTTCCCACTGTGACGCATGGAGGAGGTGTGATGATGTGGGGGTGCTTTGCTGGTGATACTGTCAGTGATTTATTTAGAATTCAAGGCACACTTAACCAGCATGGCTACCACAGCATTCTGCAGCGATACGCCATCCCATCTGGTTTGCACTTAGTGGGACTATCATTTGTTTTTCAACAGGACAATGACCCAACACTACTCCAGGCTGTGTAAGAGCTATTTGACCAAGAAGCAGAGTGATGGAGTGTGGCATCAGATGACCTGGCCTCCAAAATCCACCGACCTCGACCAAATTGAGATGGCTTGGGATGAGTCGGAGTGAAGGAAAAGCAGCCAACAAACGCTCAGCATATGTGGAATGAGTAGGTGTTCTAAAACTTTTGACCGGTAGTGTATATCGCTATGCTTTTGTGTGTGTGTGTGTGTGTGTGTGTGTGTGTGTGTGTGTGTGTGTATCTATGCCTATGTAGGTTTGTCGATGACTCTTTCTGTCTGTGTGTGTGTGTCTGTCAGATGTGGATACAGTTATTTATTTAGTAAGCGCCCCCTCCCCCACTAGGCCTGGTTGCTAGGACACCTGCTTAGGGCACGTGCAAAGGCATGGCCGGTCTGTCCTGACCTCTCACCCCTGGCAGAGCGACCTTTGTGACCCGAGGCTTTCATCTGATGACCAGTCCCCCTGACCTCTCACCTCTGATCTGCTGCTACGACCAATGAAGGCTCTGGCTTGCTGACGTGTGTGTGTGTGTGTGTGTGTGTGTGTGTGTGTGTGTCATGTCTTCTCTAGTGATGGCTCTAAAAGCCCTCCTGTATGGTGGAAGGGGCTTGTTGCTGCTCTGTGCTGCTGCTAGAAAGGGGAGATCTAACTGAAAGCATTTCTCAAAATAGAGTTTCTACACACATGATACAAGAGAAAGCACACACACACACCCACACACAAACAGAAGTGGTGCGCGGGTCAGCTGTTTGTTCACCCGCACAGCAATTGATCATAACCCATCCACAACCGTACGACCATATGTGATAAAGTGAAAATCTGAGGCCTGCACACTCTAACCAGCTACTATAGAAGATACGCTACAGTCAGAAACAGAGGAACGATCTCTTGACAGGGGGTTCAGGATTTTTCTGCCTGATTTAGATATGTTTCTACTTATAATATTCAACATTTTGGTAGGTTACTTGCTAGTCAACTTGTCTATAATTAGATACATGCAGCTGCTTCTTCTTGCTAGTCAACTTGTCTATAATTAGATACATGCAGCTGCTTCTTCTGTCATTATATGTTGCCCTAGAATACTAAATAAACCATTGCTCACCAGAATGTCATAAATCGATAGAATGAATGCTTCAATCTAGTTGACATCGGTGAAGCTCTGTCATCTCCGGTTTAGGGACCGGGGAGAAAATGCAATAACAAAAAAAAACTAACAAAATGGGAAAGATTTTCTTTGCAAAAGTTCCAAATCAGTTTGACCAGTTGTAAGGAAAGAGAAAGCTGTGAAAATGACCCAACATGTTTCTGATAAAATGTAAGTTCGGCTTGGATGCATATTTTCTGTGGTTGGAATACTATCTTGTATGATGCTGATAAAGATAGCACCACTGCAGAAGGTCCCTAACTGGGCATATGCATTCACTCAAGATACCGAAATAAATAAATCATTTTTGTTCCCAAGTGAAAATATTGCCTGCATTTGGTGTATAATTCTGATGCCAGTTAATATTAAGACTATGTGAGAGGTTATAAGACGAGTATCCAGATTTAATTTTCCATTTAACCCATCTGAACAGTAGACTACAGTTCCCTTGATGTGTCATAGGTCTATTTGAAGTCCCCGTCTTGGAACTGTTGAATTTGCATAGCACCTCACAATCATCGCACATCACATAGCTGGCACTGCTATCATCCTCTTCTACCACTTAACCAAATCTTTTCCAAACATGACTTTTCTGGCTCTTCCTTCTCTTTACTTTCAATTCTCCATTCACAGCTGTTGTCTTGTTGAATTCTAATCCTACATTGTGCTTTTTGCCTTCGTGGATCGATATAAACTTTTTTTACCCGTTCCCAAAAGCACTTGTCGTGTAGGGTATTGGGCGTGTAGGGTATTTGGCGTGTAGGGTATTTTGCGTGTAGGGTATTTGGCGTGTAGGGTATTTTGCGTGTAGGGTATTTGGCGTGTAGGGAACTTGGCGTGTAGGGTATTTGGCGTGTAGGGTATTTGGCGTGTAGGGAACTTGGCGTGTAGGGTATGTGGCGTGTAGGGTATTTGGCGTGTAGGGTATGTGGCGTGTAGGGTATTTTGCGTGTAGGGTATTTTGCGTGTAGGGTATTTTGCGTGTAGGGTATTTGGCGTATAGGGAACTTGGCGTGTAGGGTATTTTGCGTGTAGGGTATTTTGCATGTAGGGTATTTTGCGTGTAGGGAACTTGGCGTGTAGGGTATTTTGCGTGTAGGGAACTTGGCGAGTAGGGTATTTTGCGTGTAGGGTATTTTGCGTTTAGGGAACTTGGCGTGTAGGGTATTTGGCGTGTAGGGTATTTTGCATGTAGGGTATTTGGCGTGTAGGGTATTTGGCGTGTAGGGTTTTTTGCGTGTAGGGTATTTTCGTGTAGGGTATTTGGCGTGTAGGGAACTTGGCGTGTAGGGTATTTGGCGTGTAGGGAACTTGCCGTGTAGGGAACTTGGCGTGTAGGGTATTTGGCGTGTAGGGAACTTGGCGTGTAGGGAACTTGGCGTGTAGGGTATTTGGCGTGAAGGGAACTTGGCGTGTAGGGTATGTGGCGTGTAGAGAACTTGGCGTGTTTTGTATTTGGCGTGTAGGGAACTTGGCGTGTAGGGTATTTGGCGTGTAGGGAACTTGGCGTGTAGGGTATTTGGCGTGTAGGGAACTTGGCGTGTAGGGTATTTGGCATGTAGGGAACTTGGCGTGTAGGGTATTTGGCGTGTAGGGAACTTGGCGTGTAGGGTATTTGGCGTGTAGGGTATTTGGCGTGTAGGGAACTTGGCGTGTAGGGTATTCGGCGTGTAGGGAACTTGGCGTGTAGGGTATTTGGCGTGTAGGGAACTTGGCGTGTAGGGTATTTGGCGTGTAGGGAACTTGGCGTGTAGGGTATTTGGTGTGTAGGGAACTTGGCGTGTAGGGTATTTGGCGTGTAGGGAACTTGGCGTGTAGTGTATTTGGCGAGTACAGTTAGACCCTGAAACTTAGGCTTATGCACTAATACAAGATAGCCTAAAATAATGAAAGAAAAACCTCAACGTAGCCAATAGATAGAAATTGCACAAGAATAATAAATGTATGGATTTGTTTACGTATTGTTTCTCTTTCAACCCAGCAGCCACCCACCGGCTCTTTATCCACACAATATTTCATGACCCTTCCTGGCCTGCGGATAGCTGCAGCTGCACTCAGAGTGCAGGGAGTGAATGTGTGTGTGTGTGCTTGCATATACAGTATGTATGTGTCTGTATGTGTGTGTGTGTGTGTCTGTGTGTGTATGTGTCTGTGTGTGTGTGTATGTGTGTGTGTCTGTGTGTCTGTGTGTCTGTGTATGCCTGTGTGTGTGTGTGTCTGTGTATGCCTGTGTGTGTGTGTGTGTGTGTGTGTGTGTGTGTGTGTGTGTGTGTGTGTGTGTGTGTGTGTGTGTGTGTGTGTGTGTGTGTGTGTGTGTGTGTGTGTGTGTGTGTGTGTGTCTGTGTGTGTATGTGTATGTGTGTGTGTCTGTGTGTCTGTGTATGCCTGTGTGTGTGTGTGTGTGTGTGTGTGTGTGTGTGTGTGTGTGTGTGTGTGTGTGTGTGTGTGTGTGTGTGTGTGTGTGTGTGTGTGTGTGTGTGTGTTGTGTGCCAACACAGGCTCACAGGGGAGGTGTCACACCTTTATTTATTCATCAACCTACTGGGATCCAGCAACGAGAGACAAGGTCACAACAGACACACATACACACGCGCACGTCCGGACACACACACGCATCCAGACGTCTCCATCCGTTCCTCTAGAAAATAAATAGCCACAAAAAGACTTTCATGTACAGTGCTGCCAGGACGTGCCAACACTTTACCATTGGTATCGTTCAAACACACACACACACGCGCACACACACACACACACACACCACAAACACCACACCATAGACATACACACACCACACACACACACTCTCCTGTTTGAGACTTGTTGGCTGCGAGTGGGCCCTGAACCTGCGCCCAGAAAACACACATACCCTATTAAACGCAGCCGGATCTGCAACATAGACCCTTTTAAAGACTGAGGATCAGCTGAATCAGCAGAGAGAGGCTGGAGGTTTAGACAAAACACACTCCTCTCTGTAGCCATCAGACTAACTAACTAAAGCCAAACACAGAGAAGAGATAAAAGACACACACACAAATAAACACACACACACACACAGCCATCCAAGGCGAGGGGAAAACAGGCGTGAGCATCGGCATTAGTTCCTTAGCATCTGGCTTCTCTTTAAACCAAGATACAAAAGAAGTAGTATGGTGAAGTGGCAGTGTTTGTGTTTGTCATCTGGTCAGTGCTTTGATAGCTGGCGGATGTGGAGGTCCAGACAGGGCAGCAGGGGAGAGACAGAGGGGCCACCGGAGGAGAGGAGGAGAGACAGAGGGGCCAGCGGAGGAGAGGAGGAGAGGGGGAGAGACAGAGGGGCCACCGGAGGAGAGGAGGAGAGACAGAGGGGCCAGCGGAGGAGAGGAGGAGAGACAGAGGGGCCAGCGGAGGAGAGGAGCAGAGGGGGAGAGACAGAGGGGCCAGCGGAGGAGAGGAGAAGAGGGGGAGAGACAGAGGGGCCAGCGGAGGAGAGGAGAAGAGGGGGAGAGACAGAGGGGCCAGCGGAGGAGAGGAGGAGAGACAGAGGGGCCAGCGGAGGAGAGGAGGAGAGGGGGAGAGACAGAGGGGCCAGCGGAGGAGAGGAGAAGAGGGGGAGAGACAGAGGGGCCAGCGGAGGAGAGGAGGAGAGACAGAGGGGCCAGTAGAGGAGAGGAGGAGAGACAGAGGGGCCAGCGGAGGAGAGGAGGAGAGGGGGCGAGACAGAGGGGCCAACAGAGGAGAGGAGGAGAGACAGAGGGGCCAGCGGAGGAGAGGAGGAGAGGCGGAGAAACAGAGGGGCCAGCGGAGGAGAGGAGGAGAGACAGAGGGGCCAGCAGAGGAGAGGAGGAAAGGGGGAGAGACAGAGGGGCCACCGGAGGAGAGGAGGAGAGACAGAGGGGCCAGCGGAGGATAGGAGGAGAGACAGAGCGGCCAGCGGAGGATAGGAGGAGAGACAGAGGGGCCAGCAGAGAATAGGAGGAGAGACAGAGTGGCAGGCGGAGGAGAGGGGGAGAGAGAGGAGAGGAAGAGAGAGAAAATGAAAGAGAGTAAAGGGGAGAGGGAGGATAGAGAGAGGAGGAGAGCAGCCAACCGCTGTCAGATACACAAACACAAACCACATGCAGCTGTTCACCCTCTGCCACAGCAGAACATGAACCCCCCCCACACACACACGCACTCACACAAACACATATCCTGAGAGCGGTGGTTGAGAGTGTGTGTGTGTGTGTGTGGTGTGTGTGTGTGTGTGTGTGTGTGTGTGTGTGTGTGTGTGTGTGTGTGTGTGTGTGTGTTTGTGTGTGTGTGTGTGTGTGTGTGTGTTCAGACAGAGAGAGCTAGCTGCTAGTAGTGAAAATAGCCCTCAAAATAGCCCTTTGTCAAACACTGTTAAACACTACTGACTGGACACACACACACACACACACACACACACACACACACACACACACACACACACACACACACACACACACACACACACACACAAGCAAACACCCACACACACACACACTTAGATGGCCAATTCATCAGACCTCTACTGTCCCCTCCACCTGATAATGGAATGGGGACCGAGAATGTGTGTGTGTGTGTGTGTGTGAGGGGCGTCAGCATGTCTAATCTTACCCGGTCTCTTCTAAAGGACAGTCCTGTGCTCATCTCACAAGATCCAAGGTGGAAGCAGGGAGAGAGGGAGCGACAAAGGGAGTGGAGGGAGGGGGTCCAAGTCTGTTTGAAGTTTTCCCTCTGTCCACTATCAACTCTGACTTCAAACGCTGTGTAGAATTATAAAGATGACCCCCCCCCTTTCTTTCTCTCTCTAGACACACACACACACACACACACACACACACACACACACACACACACACACACACACACACACACACACACACACACACACACACACACACACACACATAAACACACACAGGTGTGCAAGCATACACACACACACACACACACGCAAACACACAGAGTTTCTGTTTCTGCTCTCTAGTAAATCTCTCTATTGTCCCTGTGATGTCCGATCCAAGGCCAGATTTACTTTATACCTTCTAATGGTTATGGACTAGATTAAGGTAAGACAACCTGATCCTAGAGCTGCACTTAGGATCACTAGCTTAAAACAATATTTAGACAGGTAAATCATTGAGAAATTATTCGACCCCCCCCCCCCCCCCCCCCCAGGACTACATGACCCCAAGTCATTATGGAGGTGTGTTTAAGGCGGGTCAGTAAGCTGTAAGGACAGGCTAATTGGGTAGTGGCATTTGGGGGTTAAGAGGGGGGTGAGAGGTGAGGGGGTGGGGAGTCTGGCTCCTACAGGTCATATCAGTTCACTTGGTCTTACACACACACATGGTAGACGGAGAACTAAGACCATGGGGTCTTTAAGATAATTTCAATATGTTGGGGTGGGGCTGACGGTGTGTCTAAACTACAAAAGGGAGGAGCTGAACACACACACACAGACACACAGACACATAGACACACACACACAGAACCACACACACACACACACACACACACACACACACACACACACACACACACACACACACACACACACACTCACACTCCGAACGGATGGAGGCTAAGCCAAAGCATACAGTAGAGGAATGTATACTGAGCGGCTCTGACTAGACTAATGGTTGTGTCTGAGAGCAGAGCTAAATATCTGGATGACTGAAGACGAGTTCTGATAACATCTCTAGTGCTGAACACGACTAAAACATCCACGTGGGTTATTGATGAGCAGTACAGGTAATAGTTGCATCCTTGCTGTGAATTTGAGAACTCTTACATTTCTTTAGCCCCACCCCTCGACTGTGCCAAAGAGAAGTGGCGGGGTGTCCACTGTGTTGTTCGAATCGCACACTGCCTCTTTAAAGTGAGAACATATTCATATTGCCTTGTTAAATGGATGCCTTACAGTTGTTAGTGTGAGGTCATACAAGTGGGTGTCTAATTACTTGTGTGTGAACAACGAGTGTTTGCTAGTGTGTCGGAGTACATGTGTGTGAACAACGAGTGTTGTACATGTGTGTGAGCGTGTCCATGTGCAAGTGTTTGCTAGTGTGTGAATATTTTTGCATGATCTGTGTGTATGTGTGTGTCTGTGTGTGTGTGTGTGTGTGTGTCTGGGCGTAATTAAGGGTGTGAATGTGACAGGCACAGTCGTAATGAGAACACCATGGAGAGAAAGAGAGAGAGAGAGAGAGAGAGAGAGAGAGAGAGAGAAGGAGAAAGAGAAAGAGAAAGAGAAAGAGAGAGAGAGAGAGAGAGAGAGAGAGAGAGAGAGAGAGAGAGAGAGAGAGAGAGAGGATAGAAAGACAGACCACCAGACCACACATCCAATCTCCAGGAACCCACCCACAGCTGAGGTGACGCTCTAGCCCGCCCCGGGGGCCTCCCTCTGGGGCTGGCCTCCCCTCGCCGTGGGTGGTAGCCTGGGTTGCTGGTGGAAGAGGTGTGGATGGAGCTCATAGCCTTTATTAAAGCCAGAGTAGTTTGCTTCTGGGGTTTGACGTGGGGCCCACACACGGCGACAGAGGCACAGGCAGGTCAATATGGGGGAGTGTGTGTGTGTGTGTGTGTGTGTGTGTGTGTGTGTGTGTGTGTGTGTGTGTGTGTGTGTGTGTGTGTGTGTGTGTGTGTGTGTGTGTGCGAGTGAGTGAGTGAGTGTTGCTGTTAAGGAGTGACTGTAGTTTGAGGGAAGACATAGAGGACACAGATCAAAGTGTAAGAATATCGACGAATGACATTCAAGACAAAAGTGTGTTTGAGAGAGAAGGGGGAGGAGTAGAACATGAGAGAGAAATTGGGAGAACAAGGGAGGGATATTAAGTGCAGGGCGGAGTGAGAGAAGGAGAAAGTGAGTGAGAGAAGGAGAAAGTGAGTGAGAGAAGGAGAAAGTGAGTGAGAGAAGGAGAAAGTGAGTGAGAGAAGGAGAAAGTGAGTGAGAGAAGGAGAAAGTGAGAGAGAGAAGGAGAAAGTGAGTGAGAGAAGGAGAAAGTGAGTGAGAGAAGGAGAAAGTGAGAGAGAAGGAGAAAGTGAAAGAGAGAAGGAGAAAGTGAAAGAGAGAAGGAGAAAGTGAGTGAGAGAAGGAGAACGTGAGTGAGAGAAGGAGAAAGTGAGAGAGAGAAGGAGAAAGTGAGAGAGAGAAGGAGAAAGTGAGAGAGAGAAGGAGAAAGTGAGAGAGAGGAGGAGAAAGTGAGTGAGAGAAGGAGAAAGTGAGTGAGAGAAGGAGAAAGTGAGAGAGAGAAGGAGAAAGTGAGAGAGAGAAGGAGAAAGTGAGAGAGAGGAGGAGAAAGTGAGTGAGAGAAGGAGAAAGTGAGTGGGAGAAGGAGAAAGTAAGTGGGAGAAGGAGAAAGTGAGTGAGAGAAGGAGAAAGTCAGTGAGAGAAGGAGAAAGTGAGAGAGGCTCTTTATCCCACCATGCCAGCTGGGGATTCCACCTCTCCTCTCTCCTCTCTCCTCTTCCCGTCCTCCAGAGCTCCATCCTGGATAGGACCCAGCTTTGTCCCGCAGGTCCCCAGGGAGGGAGTCTGGCACAGACAGGGCCCTGGCTGCTCTGGCCCGGGGCCAGGACCCAAGCGGGGGCCGCGGTGGCTAGGAAAACCCCAGGCTGAAAGGGGATCACCAGGCCCAAGGGTAATAGACTCCAATAGGGCCTGGGATACTATTGTTCATTTCAGGCCTATGCTCTCTCCACACATCTGGTCGTCTATAATGAACGCAAAGTGAGTGTATGTGTGTGTGTTTGTGTGAACATGTCCTCTCTATCAGTAACGGTGTGTGGTTAATTTCACTGAGGAAGCCAAGGCAAGCCAGTAAGAAAGCCATTTTACAATCCTATGTTGTGATAATTGCGTTGTTTGCTCTATAACCCATTAGTTCATAGACCACCATGATATACAACAAGGAAGTGACAACAAAAGGTCAACAGTCACACAGCGGCGGAATCAATTCAACTACACGTTGAGTACGTTTGTGTCATTACAAAACCGGTGAAGTTCACAAAGCAAATATTGCATTAAAACAGTTGACCTGCAGCGGTCAAAGAGTTGATGTTTTTAACAGTTCACTAAACAACTAGTGATTTAAAACAGTTGACCTGCAGCAGTTCACTAAACAACTAGTGATTTAAAACAGTTGACCTGCAGCAGTTCACTAAACAACTAGTGATTTAAAACAGTTGACCTGCAGCAGTTCACTAAACAACTAGTGATTTAAAACAGTCGAGCTGCAGCAGTTCACTAAACAACTAGTGATTTAAAACAGTTGACCTGCAGCAGTTCACTAAACAACTAGTGATTTAAAACAGTTGACCTGCAGCAGTTCACTAAACAACTAGTGATTTAAAACAGTTGACCTGCAGCAGTTCACTAAACAACTAGTGATTTAAAACAGTTGACCTGCAGCAGTTCACTAAACAACTAGTGATTTAAAACAGTCGACCTGCAGCAGTTCACTAAACAACTAGTGATTTAAAACAGTCGACCTGCAGCAGTTCACTAAACAACTAGTGATTTAAAACAGTTGACCTGCAGCAGTTCACTAAACAACTAGTGATTTAAAACAGTCGACCTGCAGCAGTTCACTAAACAACTAGTGATTTAAAACAGTTGACCTGCAGCAGTTCACTAAACAACTAGTGATTTAAAACAGTCGACCTGCAGCAGTTCACTAAACAACTAGTGATTTAAAACAGTCGACCTGCAGCAGTTCACTAAACAACTAGTGATTTAAAACAGTCGACCTGCAGCAGTTCACTAAACAACTAGTGATTTAAAACAGTTGACCTGCAGCAGTTCACTAAACAACTAGTGATTTAAAACAGTTGACCTGCAGCAGTTCACTAAACAACTAGTGATTTAAAACAGTTGACCTGCAGCAGTTCACTAAACAACTAGTGATTTAAAACAGTTGACCTGCAGCAGTTCACTAAACAACTAGTGATTTAAAACAGTTGACCTGCAGCAGTTCACTAAACAACTAGTGATTTAAAACAGTTGACCTGCAGCAGTTCACTAAACAACTAGTGATTTAAAACAGTTGACCTGCAGCAGTTCACTAAACAACTAGTGATTTAAAACAGTTGACCTGCAGCAGTTCACTAAACAACTAGTGATTTAAAACAGTTGACCTGCAGCAGTTCACTAAACAACTAGTGATTTAAAACAGTTGACCTGCAGCAGTTCACTAAACAACTAGTGATTTAAAACAGTTGACCTGCAGCAGTTCACTAAACAACTAGTGATTTAAAACAGTTGACCTGCAGCAGTTCACTAAACAACTAGTGATTTAAAACAGTTGACCTGCAGCAGTTCACTAAACAACTAGTGATTTAAAACAGTTGACCTGCAGCAGTTCACTAAACAACTAGTGATTTAAAACAGTTGACCTGCAGCAGTTCACTAAACAACTAGTGATTTAAAACAGTTGACCTGCAGCAGTTCACTAAACAACTAGTGATTTAAAACAGTTGACCTGCAGCAGTTCACTAAACAACTAGTGATTTAAAACAGTTGACCTGCAGCAGTTCACTAAACAACTAGTGATGTAGAACCATGGAGTTACACCGAGTCGTCACAAAGACAACAGCAGCACTGCCGCCGCTGTTCCTGCGCCTTTTACACTTAAACACTTAAACATCAACTCAACAAGGCTGTATATGCTTAGTTTAATACACTGAAAACAAACTACCCCAAAAATATTTTAGTCCAATGTTGCTAAATATCATGTGGCTGTACATGGTACTAAGTTCTCTCTCTCTCTCTGTGTGTGTGTGTGTGTGTGTGTGTGTGTGTGTGTGTGTGTGTGTGTGTGTGTGTGTGTGTGTGTGTGTGTGTAAGAAGATAAAACATTTTGACCCACCCTACTTGTAGACTAGTTGAACACCAATGCCATCCTCCTCTCTTTCATGTTGACAAAACGGTCTTTGGCTTTTAGTTTTTGTTGTCATTGGCTACCGAGCTAAAATGCATGCTAGCCTGACTTCCTCACATGGCTACAATGAACCAGCTACATTAGCTAGCGTAAGTACTAAGTAGCGAACCAACGCTAAGTAGCGTATGTACGTCTATGGTAACTGCTGGCATGTCAGTAGATACCATAGACTTCCAGGCATTGTGCTAACGCTATTTAGCGTCGGCTCATGAACCTACCTCTGACTTACTTCATACTGGATGTAATAATGGTATCCACAGGTTCATCTGACTACGGGGAAGTAGAACCTCTTTAACTTATGGAGGAAGTCTCAACTGCAGAATAGGATATACAGTACAATGGAGTGGACAAGTCTACGTTTGAAAACCACAGAATTGCTGTCCCCGCCCGTGACAAATTGCCACCTCAACATACAGTCAGTACATGCCACAGAAATGACAACATCAAGGCAACAAGATCATCTAGAATCTGTAATGGCAACAGAGAAATCATGACGGAATTCAATAGAAACGCGTTTTCTGAGCTTTAATACCACTGAATATCAAAGCTTTTAAAAAACGATTTTCTGTCCCTCTCCTCCTTCTTCATCTCTCCCTCTCTTTTTTCTCTGACCGTCTGTCTGTCAGTGCCTCAGGGCATGGGCTGGCAAACACAATTTTCCAGTTGCCTAGACAATGCAATCAGCTATACCGTTTCCGAGGGGACAATCACCAAGGCGATGTTGCCTTGGGATTACATCATTGCTACCAAAAATAGATAGTGTGTGTGTGTGATGTGTGTGTGCATTAATATAGCCAATGTCTGTGAAAATGACCTCTACGTTGAATGGGCAATCACTAAAGATCAAGTTACCACCCCTCTCATCCCCCCTTCTCTCCATTCCTCTGCTCTGTCGTCCCCCCTCTCTCTCTCTCTGTCGGGGTGTAAGGTTACTGCTGGCTCTAGACAGAGGATCTACTACTGCGCCCCACCTTTACCCCTGGGAAAGAGGGAGGGAAAAGAGGGAGAGAATGAAGGGTGATTGAGAGAGAGAGAGAGAAAGAGAGAGGGAGGGAAAAGAGGGAGGGAGGAGGAGAGAAGGAAGGAAGAGTCAGGAAAGAGGAGAGTAAGTGCACACCTGCATGGTTTGTATGGAGGAGATACAGACAGAGCCTATACAGTATCAACAATGTACAGTATGTACAGTATCCCGTCACACACACACACACACACACACACACACACACACACACACACACACACACACACACACACACACACACACACACACACACACACTCTGAGCTGAGCCCAAGCCTGTCAGTATGGAGAGAGAAACCTAAGATGGCGGAATCAGATTCTCCACCCCTCCCTCATCCCTTCGCCTCGTCCCCTCCTAACCCTGAACCCTCTGGCCCCTGTCCCTCCCTCTCTATCGAACCCTTATAGGGGCCCCAACAGGGCCACAACTCCCCCTCTCTCCTGACCCCACAGGGTCTCTCTTCTCCCCCCATATGAGCTCCTTATTGATGAGATGAGGTCATCGGCCATGAGGTCACACTCAGAGACAAGGAGGAAGGAAGGGAGAGAAAAAGAAAAGGAGAGAGAGGAAGGCTTTTGAATTTAATTGAACGCGAGAGAGTGAGGGAAGGAGAGAGGAAGAGAGGGGGAACTCAAAAAAGAGAGCGAGAGAGAGAGAGCAAAAGAGCAATCTATCCTGATTGCCTAGTCACTTTTACATGCACATATTACCTCAACTACCTCGTACTCCTGCACATAGACTCGGTGCACTCCTTGTATATAGTCTCATTATTGTTATTTTATTGTGTTACTATTTCCTTTAAAAAAAAATGTTACTTTTTAACTCTAAAGGACTCGTAAGTAAGCATTTCAGGGTGAAGACTAGGCAACACAGGAGAGACAATAGAGGAGAGACAATAGAGGAGAAACAATAGAGGAGAGACTATAGAGTAGAGGCAACACAGGAGAGACAATAGAGGAGAGACAATACAGGAGAGACAATAAAGGAGAGACAATAGAGGAGAGACAATAGAGGAGAGACAATAGAGGAGAGACAATACAGGAGAGACAATACAGGAGAGACAATAGAGGAGAGACAATAGAGGAGAGACAATAGAGGAGAGACAATACAGGAGAGACAATAGAGGAGAGGCAACACAGGACAGACAATAGAGGAGAGAAAATACAGGAGAGACAATAGAGGAGAGACAGTAGAGGAGAGACAATACGGGAGAGACAATAGAGGAGAGACAATACAGGAGAGACAATAGAGAAGAGGCAACACAGGAGAGACTATAGAGGAGAGACAATAGAGGAGAGACAATAGAGGAGAGACAATAGAGGAGAGACAATACAGGAGAGGCAACACAGGAGAGACAATAGAGGAGAGACAATACAGGAGAGACAATAGAGGAGAGAAAATAGAAGAGAGACAATAGAGGAGAGACAATACAGGAGAGACAATAGAGGAGAGGCAACACAGGACAGACAATAGAGGAGAGACAATACAGGAGAGACAATAGAGAAGAGACAATAGAGGAGAGACAATACGGGAGAGACAATAGAGGAGAGACAATAGAGGAGAGACAATACAGGAGAGACAATACAGGAGAGGCAACACAGGAGAGACTATAGAGGAGAGACAATAGAGGAGAGACAATACAGGAGAGGCAACACAGGAGAGACAATACAGGAGAGACATAGAGGAGAGACAATAGAGGAGAGACAATAGAGGAGAGACAATACAGGAGAGACAATAGAGGAGAGACAATAGAGGAGAGAAAATAGAGGACGGACAATAGAGGAGAGAAAATAGAGGAGAGACAATAGAGGAGAGACAATACAGAAGAGACAATAGAGGAGAGGCAACACAGGAGAGACAATAGAGGAAAGACAATACAGGAGAGACAATACAGGACAGACAATAGAGGAGAGACAATACAGGAGAGACAATAGAGGAGAGACAATAGAAGAGAGACAATACAGGAGAGACAATAGAGGAGAGGCAACACAGGAGAGACAATAGAGGAGAGGCAACACAGGACAGACAATAGAGGAGAGGCAACACAGGAGAGACAATAAAGGAGAGGCAACACAGGAGAGACAATAGTGGAGAGACAATAGAGGAGAGACAATAGAGAAGAGAAAATACAGGGGATACAATATAGGAGATACAATACAGGATAGACAATAGAGGAGAGACAATATAGGAGAGACAATAGAGGCGAGACAATACAGGAGAGACAATACAGGAGAGACAATAGAGGAGAGACAATACAGGAGAGACAATAGAGGAGAGACAATAGAGGAGAGACAATAGAGGAGAGACAATATGGGAGATACAATATAGGAGATACAATAGAGGAGAGACAATAGAGGAGAGACAATAGAGGAGAGACAATAGAGGAGAGACAATAGAGGAGAGTCAATAGAGGAGAGACAATACAGGAGATACAATATAGGAGATACAATATAGGAGAGACAATAGAGGAGCGACAGAGACTAAGTGAGAGAGGAGTGATATATCGAGAGAGCTATAATGCGGTCGAAGTCTGTCAGCCCTCTCTTTAATTCCCACTCTTCATCTCAATTCCCTCTCTCTCTCTTTTTTTTCAAAGAGCCAGACTGCAGTATCTCAGTCTTCATAAGCATCATCCCTCCCTTCTTTCACCCCTCTCCCCCTTTCCTCACCCCTCCCTCCCTCATCTCCTCTCCCTTCCTCTCTCCCTCTCTCTCTCACCCCTCCTTCCCTCTCTCTCACCCCTCCCTCCCTCACTTTCTCTCTCTCACCCCTCCCTCCTTCCCTCTCTCCCCCCTCCCTCCCTCTCTCTCCCTCTACCTCCTAGCCAGGTGCAGCCCAGAGGAGAAGACATCTCAGACAGATGATAATGTTTTTGTCCAGTCAGGCCCAGCAGGGTAGAATAGAATGGATCAGGGTTGTAGAAATAGATAGAACCGTATCTATCTGCAGTTTAACACCGCAGTGCCCTCAAAGCTCATCACTAAGCTAAGGACCCTGGGACTAAACACCTCCCTCTGCAACTGGATCCTGGACATCCTGATGGGCCGCCCCCAGGTGGTAAGGGTAGGCAACAACACATCTACCACGCTGATCCTAAACACTGGGGCCCCTCAGGGGTGCGTGCTCAGTCTCCTCTTGTACTTCCTGTTTACCCATGACTGTGTGGCCAATCACGACTCCAACACCATCATTAAGTTTGCTGACGACACAACATTGGTAGGCCTGATCACCGACAATGATGAGACAGCCTATAGGAAAGAGGTCAGCGACCTGGCAGTGTGGTGCCAGGACAACAACCTCTCCCTCAATGTGAGCAAGACAAAGGAGGAGCTGATCGTGGACTATAGGAAAATGAAGGCCAAACAGGCTCAAATTAACATTGACGGGACAGAAGTGGAGTGGCAAGTACCTTGGTGTCCACATCACCAACAAGCTACCATTGTTCAAACACACCAAGACAGTCGGAAAAGAGGGCACGACAAACCCTATTCCCCATCAGGAGACTGAAAAGATTTGGCATGAGTCCCCAGATCCTCAAAAAGTTCTACAGCTGCACCATCGAGAGCATCCTGACCGGTTGCATCCCCGCCTGGTATGGCAACTGCTTGTCATCTGACCATAAGGCGCAACAGAGGGTAGGTAGTGCGTACAGCCCAGTGCATCACTGGGGCCAAGCTTCCTGCCATCCAGGACCTACATAATAGGCGGTGTCAGAGGAAGGCCCAAAAAATTGTCAAAGACTCCAGTCACCCAAGTCATAGACTGTTCTCTCTGCTACCGCACGGCAAGTGGTACCGGAGCGCCAAGTCTAGGACCAGAAGGCTCTTAGAACAGCTTCTACCCCCAAGAAATAAGACTGCTACACAACTAAACATATCAAATGGCCACCCAGACTATTGACATTGTTTTTACACTGCTGCTACACACTGTTTATCTATGCATAGTCACTTTACAAATGACCTCGACTAACCTGTACCCCGAACATTGACTCGGTACCGGTGCCCCCTGTATATACCTCGTTATTGTCATGTACATTTATTGTTTTACTTTTTGATTGATTAAATTTTCTTTACTTTTGTTTATTTGCTAAATATTTTCTTAACTCTTTCTTGAACTGCATGGTTGGTTAAGGGCTTGTAAGTAAGCATTTCACTGAAAGGTCTACACCTGTTGTATTCGGCGCATGTGACAAATACAATTCGATTTTGACCTAGTGCTTTCAGAGCAGAGAAGCTCACTGCTGACCTGCACTCCTATTCTCTAAGGGGAGCACGTTTTGCTTTTGCCCTAGCACTACACAGCTGATTCAAATAATCAACTAATCATCAAGCTTTGATCATTTGAATCAGCTGCTAGGGCTAAAACCAAAACAGGCCCTCCTTGGGGCCCAAGGAAAGAGTTTGGGCAACACTGCTTTAAGACATATTACAGTATATAAGTCAGAGTATAAAATCCAGTTTTCGTAAGTGTGTATACGGTATGCATATGCACACAAATGCAGGGGTCGCAAATGTGCACACTTTGTGCAAACACACTCACAGCAACCTACTTTGTACTGCCGTCAAGAACCACCACATTGGAGAAACAGAGGGAAAAGTAACCCAGCTTTGGCATTGCTGCCTTTAACACAAATAAATATTCCCAGTTATAGCGTGTACCAAAATATTGCACATGCCAGCTTGCTTTGGCTAAACTATCATGGGTGCTACTGTAGTTGTTATCCCACTACATTCTCCCTCTCTCTCTTTCTCTTTCCTTCTCTGTCTCCCTCCTCCTTCTCTCTCATCCATATGCCAGACGCCCCAGTTAACTCCAGCCAGTGAAGGATGGACAACATATGTCTGTCACTCTCTCTCTCTCTCTGCTTCCCTCGCTCTCTCTCGCACTCACTCGGAAGATGAGCTCTCAACCTGTCTCTCAGTGAAGCAGACAGAGAAAGATAGAGAGAGGGGGGGGGAAGGGAGAGAGAGAGAGAAGTGGAGAGCGAGAGAAACAAAGAGAATGAGTGAGAGAGAAAGCGTTGCGTGGCCGGTCAGTCATTCTATCAGTCTCTGTGAAGTCGAGAATGACTGACTGGCACGGACACTGACAGGAACAACGGTATGTCAGTGTCCATAAGTATGCTCTCTAAATCTCTCACACGCTGTAGACACACGGAGTCTTTTCCATTTTCAGTTGCTCACAAAACCCCTGAACCTGTATCTGAGGTTCTAAAGCAATGACAGATCCTGTATGATTATTGCCCAACAACAACACACACCAACACACACCAACACACACACCAACACACACCAACACACACACATACACCAACACACACACCAACACACACCAACACAGACCAACACACACACCAACACACACACCAACACACCAACACACACCAACAACACACACGCCAACACATACACCAACACACACCAACACACACCAACTGGAGTTAATAGCAACCGGATGTAAATATGCTGCAAATACGTGTGTGCCCACACACACATGCACACGCACACACACATGCACACGCACACACCAACGCAGCTGACCGGGAAACTCACACAACCTCTATCAAGGCATCCGGCAGGAGAGACACTCACACACACCGCCTCTGCTACAATCTATCTTTACTTTTCACCTCTTCCTCACTTCGTTTCTCTCGCCCCTCTAACCATTCTGTCACTCCCAGTCTTTCCACCCTTCATCCAGTTTTTCCTCCTCTCTGTCTCTTTCTCTCTCTGCTTGTCTTCTTACAGCTCGGAGCGCTTTTGCGGTGGCGGAGGAAGAGAGGACCCGCGGAGTGGAGGAGCGATCGCGTCTGCTCTCCAGGGAAGAGAGGGATGAAAACAAAAAAGAAGAAAGCCAAGAAAGCGTCTTAGCTGGGACCAGCACAGATGTACATCTCACCACGGGTTCTGCATCTCTGAGCAGTCAGCTACTGTACAACGGAGTGTGTGTGTGTGTCTAGGAGGGTGTGCGTGTGTATATGAGTGTGTGTGTGTAGGAGGGTGTGTGTTATAGAAGCAAGGTCAGCACAAAACTATAAGCTATTTTTAAACCCCTGCACAGTGGAGATGACAGGAATGGGGGGTAAGGAGGGGGGGGGGATATATTTCAGATGACTACTGCATAGTAGTTCACACAACGCACCCAAAGTTCATTTCTTGGAGTGTCTCTGCATACGGTTAGTGTATAGAATATAAAAGTTCCATGAGGGACAACCTGCAATACCAACGCAAGGGACACCAGCCTGCTGATCTCTTTAAAGCTGGGGATATGGTGTGCATTTTGGCAGGCGAGATGGGAATGTATATCTGTTGGAATAACATTATACAGCAGTAGGCCACAGACCAGCCAACCACAGATGGATGTGACACACACTCTGGTAGCACGCCTAATAACCTGAAATAGTTATTTTTTCTTTTTTAGGATTCAATTAGTTCTTCCCCCCTCCCTCCCTCCCTCTTCCTCCCCCTTCCAACTTCTATTAGAATAAATGATTGTGTCACACCCTGGTCGAAGTATTTTGTGTTTATCTTTATTTATTTGGTCAGGCCAGGGTGTGGCATGGGTTTTTGTAGGTTGTGTGTATGTATGGGGATTGTAGCTAGTGGGGTGTTCTAGCTAAGTCTATGGCTGTCTGAAGTGGTTCTCAATCAGAGGCAGGTGTTTATCGTTGTCTCTGATTGGGAACCATATTTAGGCAGCCATATTCTTTGAGTTGGTCGTGGGTGATTGTCCTTAGTGTCCTGATGTCATTGTTCTGTGTTAGGTTACACAAGTATAGGCTGTTTCGGTTTTCGTTAAGTTTATTGTTTTGATAGTGTTTGTGTTTAGTGTGTTACTTCATTAAACATGGATTGCAATAGACACGCCGCATTTTGGTCCGACTCTCCTTCACATCAAGAAAACCGTTACAGAATCACCCACCACAAAGGGACCAAGCAGCGTGTCAACAGGCAGGAACAGCCCAAAGTGGAGTACAGTATGGACTATACTTCTTGGGAGGAGATAGACAGGTGGGCGGTCGACCCAGGGAGAGTGCCGGAGCCCGCTTGGGATTCGATGGAGCAGTGCGCGGAAGGATATAGGAGAATGGAGTTTGCGAAGCAAGCAAGGCGGCGCGGACGGAGGCCCCAGAGTCAGCCCCAAAAATTTCTTGGGGGGGGGCTCAGGGAGAGTGTGGCAGAGTCAGGGTTCAGACCTGAGCCAACTCCCCCTGTTTATCGTGAGGAGCCAAGGAGGAGACCAGAACCAGAGCCGGTGTTGGAGGTGAGCGAAGCAGAGACTGTGAAGGAGTTAATGGGGAAATTGGAGGAGAGAGAAATGAGGGAGTTGCTGTGTTGGTGCATTTTGCATAGAATTCGCCTGACGGAACGTGTCAGGGATTTGATGGCACCTGGGTTAGCGCTCCATACTCGTCCTGAGGTCCGTTTTAGTCGGCTGGTGAAGTTGGTTCCAGTCTCACGCATCAGGCCTCCTGTGCCCATCCCTAGCCTTGCACGTCCTGTGCCAGCACTACGCATCAGGCCTACAGTGCGCCTCGCCTGTTCAGCGCAGCCAGAGCCTCTCTCCTCTCATGCGCTATTGGAGTCTTCCGCCTGTTCAGCGCAGCCAGAGCCTTTCTCCTCTCCTGCGCTGCCGGAGTCTCCCGCCTGTTCAGCGCAGCCAGAGCCTTTCTCCTCTCCTGCGCTGCCGGAGTCTCCCGCCTGTTCAGCGCAGCCAGAGCCTCTCTTCTCTCCTGCGCTATCGGAGTCTCCCGACTGTTCAGCGCAGCCAGAGCCTTTCTACTCTCCTGCGCTGCCGGAGTCTCCCGCCTGTTCAGCGCAGCCAGAGCCTTTCTGCTCTCCTGCGCTGCCGGAATCTCCCGCCTGTTCAGCGCAGCCGGAGCCTCTCTCCTCTCCTGCGCTGCCGGAGTCTCCCGCCTGTTCAGCGCAGCCAGAACTGCCAGTCTGCATGAAGCAGCCCGAGCTGCCAGTCTGCAATGAGCTGCCAGTCTGCAAGGAGCTGCCAGCCTGCAAGGAGCTGTCAGTATGCATGGAGCAGCCTGAGCTGTCAGTCTGCATGGAGCAGCCTGAGCTGTCAGTCTGCATGAAGCAGCCCGAGCTGTCAGTCTGCAATGAGCTGCCAGTCTGCTATGAGCTGCCAGTCTGTAAGGAGCTGCCAGTCTGTAAGGAGCTGCCAGTCTGCAAGGAGCAGCCAGAGCTGTCAGTCTACATGAAGCAGCCAGAGTGCCAGTCTGCAAGGAGCTGCCAGTCTGCAAGGAGCTGCCAGTCTGCAAAGAGCTGCCAGTCTGCAAAGAGCTGCCAGTCTGCAATGAGCTGCCAGTCTGCAAGGAGCTGCCAGCCTGCAAGGAGCTGTCAGTCTGCATGGAGCTGCCAGTCTGCAAGGAGCCGCCAGAGCTGCCTGTCTGCAGGATGCCGCCAAAGCTGCCAGTCTGTAAGGAGCCGCCAGAGCTGCCAGTCTGCAAGGAGCCGCCAGAGCTGCCAGTTAGCATGGAGCAGCCAGGGCTGCCAGTCAGTATGGAGCAGCCAGGGCCGCAAGTCAGCATGGAGCAGCCAGGGCCGCCAGTCAGCATGGAGCAGCCAGGGCCGCCAGTCAGCATGGAGCAGCCAGTCAGCATGGAGCAGCCAGTCAGCATGGAGCAGCCAGAGCAGCCAGTCAGCATGGAGCAGCCAGAGCAGCCAGTCGACCAGACTCTTCCAGATCTGCCAGTCGACCAGACTCTTCCAGATCTGCCAGTCGACCAGACTCTTCCAGATCTGCCAGTCGACCAGACTCTTCCAGATCTGCCAGTCGACCAGACTCTTCCAGATCTGCCAGTCGACCAGACTCTTCCAGATCTGCCAGTCGACCAGACTCTTCCAGATCTGCCAGTCGACCAGACTCTTCCAGATCTGCCAGTCGACCAGACTCTTCCAGATCTGCCAGTCGACCAGACTCTTCCAGATCTGCCAGTCAGCCAGGATCTGCCAGCCAGCCAGGATCTGGTAGATTCATCAACCTGCCTGAGCTTCCCCTCAGTCCTGAGCTGCCTCAGTCCCGAGCTGCCCCTCAGTCCCGAGCTGCTCCTCAGTCCAGTGGGGTTCTGGGTGAGGACTACTAGGCCATGGTCGGCGGCGAGGGTGGACTATCCAGGGACGCGAGGAGAGGGGACTAAGACATTGATTGAGTGGGGTCCACATCCCGCGCCGGAGCCGCCACCATGGACAGACGCCCACCCAGACCCTCCCTATTGTTTTGAGGTGCGTTCGGGAGTCCGCACCTTAGGGGGGGGGGGGGTTCTGTCACACCCTGGTCGAAGTATTTTGTGTTTATCTTTATTTATTTGGTCAGGCCAGGGTGTGGCATGGGTTTTTGTAGGTTGTGTGTATGTATGGGGATTGTAGCTAGTGGGGTGTTCTAGCTAAGTCTATGGCTGTCTGAAGTGGTTCTCAATCAGAGGCAGGTGTTTATCGTTGTCTCTGATTGGGAACCATATTTAGGCAGCCATATTCTTTGAGTTGGTCGTGGGTGATTGTCCTTAGTGTCCTGATGTCATTGTTCTGTGTTAGGTTACACAAGTATAGGCTGTTTCGGTTTTCGTTAAGTTTATTGTTTTGATAGTGTTTGTGTTTAGTGTGTTACTTCATTAAACATGGATTGCAATAGACACGCCGCATTTTGGTCCGACTCTCCTTCACATCAAGAAAACCGTTACAGATTGGGAGGATCATGTGAATGATTAGATCATAGCTGAGGGCCGCCACAGTTTATTAATAGAGTTTGATTCATAAGAAGTAAGTCCCTATTAATATGTCTATTACAATCTCAGTGCAGAAACACAATGGTTTTATTACACACAGCTCTCAATGGAAAGCCGAGAGTGGAAGCGAAAGGGATGAGTGAGGGAGAGAGAGAGAGAGAGAGAGAGAGAGAAGGGGGGTCGAGAGACAGAGAGAGAGAGAGAGCCAATGAAATTACATTTGATTTGAAAGCAAAGCAGCGCGGGAGAGATAGAAATGGAAGGAGAGGAGGTTGAGAGCTGGAGGAAGAGACAGGAAGAGAGGGGGAGGAAGAGACAGGAAGAGAGGGGGAGGAAGAGACAGGAAGAGAGGGGGAGGAAGAGACAGGAAGAGAGAAGGAGGAAGGAGAGGAGGTTGAGAGAAACAGGAAGACACAGGAAGAGAGAGGGAGGAAAAGACAGGAAGAGAGGGGGAGGAAGAGACTGGAAGAGAGAGGGAGGAAGGAGAGGAGGTTGAGAGAAAGAGGAAGATACAGGAAGAGAGAGGGAGGAAGAGACAGGAAGAGAGAAGGGAGGAAGAGACAGGAAGAGAGACAGAAACAGAAGGAGAGGAGGTTGAGAGATGGAGGAAGAGACAGGAAGAGAGACAGAAACGGAAGGAGAGGAGGTTGAGAGAGGGAGGATGTGAGCCAGGAAGAGAGAGAGAGTAAGAGACAGGAAGAGAGACAGAAATGAAAGGAGAGGAGGTTGAGAGAGGGCGGAAGAGACAGGAAAAGAGAATGAAACGGAAGGAGAGGAGGTTGAGAGAGGGGGGATGTGAGCCTGGAAGAGAGAGAGAGGAAGAGACAGGAAGAGAGACAGAAACGGAAGGAGAGGAGGTTGAGAGAGGGATGAAGAGACAGGAAGGGAGAGAGAGGAAGAGACAGGAAGAGAGACAGAAACGGAAGGAGATGAGGTTGAGAGAGGGATGAAGAGACAGGAAGGGAGAGAGAGGAAGAGACAGGAAGAGAGACAGAAACGGAAAGAGAGGAAGTTGAGAGAGGGAGGATGTGAGCCAGGAAGAATGAGAGAGGAAGAGACAGGAAGAGAGACAGAAACAGAAGGAGAGGAGGTTGAGAGAGGGAGGATGTGAGACAGGAAGAGAGATAGAACCGGAATTAGAGGAGGTTGAGAGAGGAAGGATGTGAGACAGGAAGAGAGATAGAAACATAAGGAGAGGAGGTTGAGAGAGGGAGGATGTTAGACAGGAAGAGAGATAGAAAAAGAAGGAGAGGAGGTTTAGAGAGGGAGGATGTGAGACAGGAAGAGAGATAGAAACAGAAGGAGAGAAGGTTGAGAGAGGGAGGAAGAGACAGGAAGAGAGACAGAAACAGAAGGAGAGGAGGTTGAGAGAGGGAGGAAGAGACAGGAAGAGAGACAGAAACAGAAGGAGAGGATGTTGAGAGAGGGAGGAAGAGACAGGAAGAGAGACAGAAACAGAAGGAGAGGAGGTTGAGAGAGGGAGGAAGAGACAGGAAGAGAGACAGAAACGGAAGGAGAGGAGGTTGAGAGAGGGAGGATGTGAGCCTGGAAGAGAGAGAGAGGAAGAGACAGGAAGAGAGACAGAAACGGAAGGAGAGGAGGTTGAGAGAGGGATAAGAAGACAGGAAGGGAGAGAGAGGAAGAGACAGGAAGAGAGACAGAAACGGAAGGAGAGGAGGTTGAGAGAGGGAGGATGTGAGACAGGAAGAGAGATAGAAACGGAAGGAGAGGAGGTTGAGAGAGGGAGGATG
>NC_048573.1:17601987-17606987 GCF_013265735.2 Oncorhynchus mykiss
ATCCTTTACCGTTCCGTTGTGGACTGTTTCGTTCCGGAACCGGTACCTCTCTTGGCATTAAAAATCATTGTTATTTTTTACAAATAAATTCATTTGAGTGGCCTCTTCGTTAACTTATGTTTGAGACCAATGTGTGGCCATGGCTGTGTGGCCAACGCTCACAGAACTAGACAGAGATGAACTTTCTATGATCTCCCTCCCTCTCTCTGCTCTGATAGACATGAGCCTGCGACTCATCTCTCCAGTGTTGCACTTCATGTATTTCCTGACACAATCATAGCCGCGCCAAGGGCTCTGGAGGAGCTGCAGTACCCCTGATACTTTGAAATACATTTGTCACAGTTATAGTGCAGTCTGTTCGGAAATAAATGAAATGATTCAGAATAGCTGGAATAGTCTGGAAACCATAGTGAGCTTCGTTTGGTCCCTAGCAACGCGATGTCGCAGGGTATGCGTCAAATGTTCATCTTACCCAAACTTTGGTCCAGCCCTGTTCATGCTCGCATCGCCCAACAGTCCCCCGCCCACATTGAAAATGAATGGGGCTCCGTTGTTTCATTGATGCCAATGTGCTAGATGGATTTCTGCCGTTTGTGTAGCCGTTAGCAATAATGCTAATGAAAACAGGCTTCCAGTAGATGGAAAGGCTTTCCCAAAAACCTTCTCAATTAAATGTTAACTACAAGAAAGTAGCCTATGCTAACCTGAAAGTTTTCTCCCGATTTTTCCCAGGCGTCAAAAGTGGTCTCCTGATGTGGTTTAAGCATTGTTGTGGACAGCCAATGTTGCTGTTTTCCAGGGCCCTAACTAATGATAAAAAGTTAGATTTTGAGAGTGAAAACCTGAAAAAAAATAGGTAAAACAGAAACGTGGAAAAACTAAACGGAGAAAACGGAATTTGAGAAAGAACAAAACGGAATAAGGCAAACATTTTTACTGACTTCGTAGGGCCCTAACTAATGATAATAATGTCAAATCAGAACGCTATAATACTCAAGACTGACACAACCCTTTCATTTGGGTTATTCAACCTTATAATGTGGGCTATTTACTAAGTACGTTTTAATGAAATACATTATTTGAAGAACAAACATCATTCAATTCATTTCTTGCAGTAAAACTGTAAATAATACTTTAAATCTCAAGGGAAGACAGGTTAAATGTTAAAAAAAAGGTTGAATGTTCCCTTACGTATCATATAGGGCTGACACACCAATAGCGTTTGCTGGCTGAGAGTACTTAGCACCTCTGATTTGTAAACCGAGTCCGAGCCTTTACACTTTGGCCTATATGGATGGATAGGGCTAAACTGAAATGTTTCTTACAGAAGAAACGTGAAACGCATTTACACAACCATGGTAGCAATTGAAAGGGAACACCTCTCAAAAGTGTGCACATTTCCTAAGCAATTTCAAAGCACTTTCATGACTCAAAGAAGAATATTCAGCTATAAGGTACTTTTATTTTTTCTCTCCTAGCTGTGCCGTTGAGGATTTAAAGCAAGCACACTTGTAGTTGTTCGTTTGGAACACAACCCTGCATCCCCACCATCACACACATACTGTTGTTGTTTGCGCAATCCAAAAACAAATCTGGGTAAGGTGGGCATGATTTATAGCTTACGCTATTGCCAACACGACTAGCTAATTTGTCAAACTACGATCTTACAGTGTTAAGCTTTCACAGGGCAATTCAGAGAAAGAGATTCATTGTAATTTTGGTGCGCATGGAAAAGAGTCAAGAGAGAAATGGGATGTTCTTGCCCCATCGTGCTCTGGCGGGCCGGGCGCAATGCACGCTGACATGGTCGCCAGGTGTACGGTGTTTCCTCCGACACATTGGTGCAGCTGGCGTCCGTGTTAAGCGTGCAATGTGTCAAGGAGCAGTGCGAAGGACGCACGGCCTTCGACCTTCGCCTCTCCCGAGTCCGTACGGGAGTTGCAGCAATGAGACAAGACAGTAACTACCAAATTGGGGAGAAAATGGGGTAAAAAATAAATTATGATAAAATAAAATCACATAGTGATCATAAACGTTGACACTGTATATGATTTGGAGGGTGTATGTGTTGCTTGTATGACATCAAAGCGGTATTTATTATAATCCACAACATCTCATTGTTCAAAATACACCGAGTCATCTTAATTTACAGCATTTCCCTCACTCAGACAACAAACAATTGACTAAACTTGCTGTTGCGCACGGTGCTCAAGTTCAGAATGTCTGTCAGTTCTGTGAAGCGCAGAGCCGGCATAGCATAGCATGTTACTGTACAGCCACTACGCTTCAATTTAGGCCCTTATCAGTGCCCAAATCTGCCATTTTCAGCCCGGATACGGGTACAAGTGTAAAGGGCTACCAATACACTGAATTCATTCATTTCCAGTATTTCAATTGCAAAGTAATGTCTTTCTACACAATAACACATCACATTTTTCCAATTTGGTAGGTAAACTTGATAAGGCATTACATAATCTCTCACTCACTCACTCACTCATTCACTCACTCACTCACTCACTCACTCACTCACTCACTCACTCACTCACTCACTCACTCGGCACCCAGAGGCCATGTTTTGTCTACTGAGCCCAAACCCTTCATTAAACCTGAGCCTCTCGAAGACTCTGATCCGTAGGCTTTCGCTGTCGACTGACATCCACAGGGCCATGCTCCACATCACCCCCTATGACCACACCCTGTAACTACACCTTCCGGCCTGCAGCGCTCCACTGCCTCTAACCTGCCCGGGGGTTAATGAGTTCTCTCTCCCTGGGGGCCAGGGGCTGGGTATTGTGTTTGTGTGAGGGGAAGAAGGGGGGGGGGGGAATTGACTGTGATGGATCTACTAAACAGGTATCTGGCTAATGTCTACTTCTGTCAGTTTGTGTTTCAAGTTAAGTTTTTAATGTCCCGTGCACAAGTACAGTGAAACGCCTTTCTTGCCAGCTCCAAACAATGCAGTAATCAATGACAATGTAATACTAGAAATAACAAGGTAGAACAACAGCACACGAGGTATAAAAAGAAGAAGACGATAAAGTAAGTAAGTACACCATGTACAGGGTCAGTTCTGTATGTGTGTGACTGTGTGTGTGTCTTTGGACAGACCCCGTTTTGTGAGATCATTACCAGACAACAAGGCTTCTGCAATGTGTGTGTCGCTGGAAAACAGATTTCATACTTACAACACATATTTATCAAGACTGTTTACTTTCAAGTAGCTAGTGATTTAGATGGAATGACAAAATATAAACAACAAAATATTTTGTATGCTTACAAATATCTTATTTTATGATATTACGATAACAATATCCAGAATAGAAACAGATTGTATTTGCAGACCATAACCACAGCGCATAGTAAGTAATAAGATAAAGCAGGGTCTAGTGTTTCCTATGCACCGTATCCATAGGGCCCTCTCCTCTCTCCATCTTCTCTACTTCTTTAAACCTCCTCCCCTTCCTCCTCCTCTACTCCCTCTTTTCCCCTCTCTGGCCCCTTTCACACAAAGGCAGGGGGGAGGAGGGGGAGGAGGGGGAGACGGCACAAAGCCCTGGAAGCTGTAAGCCTGCCCTGGGGGAATGGAAGGGGAGGGAGGGGGAACGGGGTATAGAGGAGGGGGTACGGGGGTAACATGAGATCAGAAAGCCAGAACAGGAGCCAGGGAAAAAGGGGGATGGGAACAGAGAGGGTCAAGTTGGGAGGAGAGAGGGGGAAGAAGAGAACAACAGAGATTTTGGGGTGGATTTTTAAAGAAGGGAAAGACCGAAAAAAAACTTACCAGGATTTGGGGTTCTTGAGCTGAATTAAATGTCCATTAACATTCACTAAAATACTGACAGACAATTTGAGCACAACCACCCCCATTCCATGTTATAATTTATCTCTAAATCAAACAATCTGATCAAATCTAATTTTATTGGTCACATACACATGGTTAGCAGATGCAGTGAAATGCTTGTGCTTCTCCTTCTGACAGTGCAGTAATATCTAACAAGTAATCTAACAATTCCCCAACAACTACCTAATACACACATCTAAGTAAAGAAATGGAGTAAGAATATAAATATATGGATGAGCAACGACAGAGTGGAATAGGCAAGATACAATAGATGGTATAAAATACAGTATAAACATGAGATGAGTAATGAAAGATATGTAAACATTATAAAAGTGACTAGTGATCCATTTATTAAAATGGACAATGATTTCAAGCCTGTATGTAGGCAGCAGCCTCTCTGTGTTAGTGATGGCTGTTTAACAGTCTGATGGCCTTGAGATAGAAGCTGTTTTTCAGTCTCTCGGTCCCTGCTTTGATGCACCTGTACTGACCTCACCTTCTGGATGATATCGGGGTGAACAGGAAGTGGCTCGGGTACAATGATTCCCTAGACCATTCAGTGTTTGTGTTCTTACATAGACTGAAATTGAGTGAACAGTGTAGAATATTTGCAACAGGAAATGACAGAGCGATTTCTACATTGGCCGCTTGACCCAATTTTTACTAAATAACACAGCCACAAAGTCAAAACAGCTTTCCCATTTTGACAACAGATGTATCTCAGGCGGTAACAATCTATAGGTGAATATCACACCAAATCACAGTACTGATGGGTAAGAAATACTGTGAAATACTATCATTCCACTATTACTGCAGCTACATTATGGACATTTTATGAAAAAACAATACAAAAATTCTAAAACATCCTATGTGTGAATGTGTGTTGAGTAGGTAACACTATATATTCATTAGTACAGCATGTTTCTATGCGTGTGTATCAGGGTTTGCGTTGGCCAGTAATAGCTGGCTTTTGGATGTTAAAAAACGTAGAAACGACGATAAATCAAATTGGCACCAGCCAATTGTCGGAGAGAAAAAAAGACATTGTGAAATAGTGCTTTTTAGCCTATTGATTGATGGAAATACCAGTTGATGGACATACTGTACATTTGACCGGTCATGCTTATTGGTCTATAGGTTAATGTGCATAATGCAGCAT
>NC_048573.1:17611987-17644487 GCF_013265735.2 Oncorhynchus mykiss
ACATTTGTTGTTGTTGTTGCACGATCCATGTAGTTATAAGCTGAGAACAATTCACTCCCGGGGTACTCATTACTCAATGAGTAAAGGGTCAATCTATCCCCGAATGAAAAAAGATTGCAGTCAGACTGCAGTATAACACATGATGTGCAAAACAGAACACAGTATCATCTGGACCTTCTGCTACCATTTCCGTCAAGCCGTCTACACATATAGTTTGGGGCATAGGGTCCAACGTATCCGACGCGTGCACCGCGCAGAACGCACTGCAACAGCCTCTGCAACGCAATGCTGCAAGGCAAACGCAGCGTTCCGTTGGAAATGAATGCACTTCTTGTGTACCAAAATGCAATAGCTCTGTCGGTGTGATCGTGAACTGCATATGCATCCAAAATAACTGTTTTTTTTTTTTTACTGCAGTAATTTTGCAGTGTAACTGCAGTACACGGCAATCCTTCTGCAATTACTGCATCCAAAATACCACAGTCGACCGCAGTTGCTGCACATTTACTGCAGTTTCAAAACTTTTAAACTTCAAATACACACTTCGGGTGGAGTTTTCCCCAATTAAGGTCAAGCCTAACTTACCCTTCCTTCACATAACCTTGTCAAGATAAAACTTAAAAAATGTGAACTCTGATTGTCAACTTCACTCCCGAAAAGATGGGGCTACATTTTAGTCCATCTTTGCTCCAGAGTGGTGCAGCGGACTAAGGCACTGCATCTCAGTGCTAGAGGCGTCACCACAGACCCTGGTTCAATTCCAGGCTGTATCACAATCGGCCGTGATTGGGCGTCCCAAAGGGAGGAACACAATTGGCCCAGGCCGTCATTGTAAATAAGAATTTGTTCTTAACTGACTTGCCTCCTTAAATAAAGGTAGAATACAAATAAAACAATATATAGACCTGTGGCGTCCTCTAGTGGGGATAAAACAGTGGTTACCAAAATGGACCAGCAGAGAAAGCGAAAGGAGAAAAAATTACATTAAAAAAATCATAGAGATAGATAGAGGACTCATCACGTATAATATACGTCTTGCAATTGAGGGCTTTCACCATTTTAAAGTAGTCAACTTGGATGGGATTTCTATGCTGGGAGCATTGTTGCTTTATGCCCTCCCAGATAACGTAGATTTTCACTTATGAGTTTGGAGCAACCAGCCAATGAGGAAGAAGCAAATTGATTACTTTAAAATGGAGATAGCCTCAATGACGCTGGCTATGCTGTCACAGACATTATAATGGCACATATACAAAGATCAGCCCTCTATCTTTCTCTATGGAAAACAATTCAAACGCCTTTCCTGGAAATTCTACGGAACCGCCACAACTTCACCACATGACATATCAGAAAGAAAATGCGACACTCCTTCCCCGAACACTAGAAGGCCCAGATTTCATTCAATGGCCACGGGTACATAACCATTGATTAATATAATAGCACAGACGCGACATTTTTGACCCTGACACTACTGATGAACATACAACTTTGTGCGACTTGAAGGTTTTTATTACGTTTTAGAAGAGAACCCTCAATCAAGCAGCACATCAAATGAAGGCATTCCCGTCACATCTCAACTCCTACTAGGTTCCCGTAAACCCATTCGACCTCATCAGGAGCAAACCCTTTCGATATGACTAATTGTGAAAAGATAAATACAGTGGGCAGAAGTAAAGCATGCAAATGCGTTTGCTACTTTCCCTATTGATGCGTCTGGCTGAAGGCTACCAATAGGAAACTTCTCATATACCTTGTTACATTGTAGCAGCGTGTGTAATAGAGGGTTGCAACAACGTAGCCTAATTACCTGTTTGTGCATGCAGATTTCTCATGGGAGGTGCCGTTGCTGCTCTCATTGTTAAAATACTGTAACATAAAAAAAACGGCTACGTAGCTTCTTTGCCCCAAATGTCGTTAGTTCAGCCACGCAGCCCTCCGAAAACGTTCATAAAATTAAGTAATAGGTGAATAATGTTCCAAAAATCCATAATGCATTTGAAAATATCGGTTTGGCGAAACTACACGCAGATACATAATGAAATCCTTGCTTGGGAGAGATTAGAGCGTTTAGAGAATCACCCACTGGCCTGGCATTACGATCAGACTCTTCTTGTTACATATTCGAAAACCCGACCAGTAATTATATATCTTGCACAGTCATATCGTCCTCCAAAATGAGTGTACAGCCCTCCCAGAACTAAGAACTGAACATCCCTTTTCAAAATCGCCAATCCACATACGTCGTAGCTGCGTGCACTGCGCACAGGTTTGCCACAAGCATGTTCAATCCAAATACGCGTTCTTTATTTTTAGGAGGACACCAGGATCCCAGCGATGGCTATTAGGAAATTGCGCAGTTCTTAATCCATTGAAACGCAGCCCCCCCCCCCCTCTCTCCTCTGATGTAAATGCTCTTCTCTTCCTCCTCCCTCTTTCTTACCCTCTCTCTTTCATGCAGGTTCATTTTCGGGGAACCAGTCTTGGACATAAACTTCCCCGCCTCAGTACTCACTGGCAAACACACTCTGTGTGACTTGCCGAAATTCCATTAGACCCTCATTTTTCCGTTGAGTATTTTCTCAGTCATCTCTTCTATAGTTTAAACTGGACATATTTAATGTAAGTCCATGAGAGACACTCGAAGATATAAAATGATATTTTATATAGTGATGTTTTTACAATACTGTTTCCTTTGGATAATAGGCCATTTCACCACGGTGGACAACGCCATTAGTTTACTATATACACTGTCAAGGGTTAGCGCATTGAATTTTTCCAATACATTTATCTAGGAATGTTAGTGGGTGTCGTTTTACAGCGTTTAATGGAATAAGCAGATGGGAAATGTTTGCTACAAACAGCGAATGCCTCCTAGAAATACCAGAGATGTGAAATGACTAGACTAGTTGAAGGTGCTTTTTTAAAAATGTATTGTTTCCTATTGACCCTCCGTGATCCAAACACAAACCCTCTTCAGAAAGTGTAATGCATTATTTAGGCCCTATACATTATTAGTGTTTCCATCACAATTGAAGATAATTTCCTTATCTTTCAACTAGCATATTGTTTCAACCTAAGGCAACGCTTTCCAACACAACACTGCCTCAGAAGAACTTAGAAGAAGCCTATTTGAATTTGAATGGCATGTTGCTATGAGCACCCCAACAACTAGTAATACACACACACAAACACACACACACCGCCATCACAACACACACCAGACCTGGGCCGGCCAACATAAAGAGACCCTTAACGGTCTGAGGAAGTCTACGTCTCTTTCAGGAGACATTTCCGCCTGAATACGGCCTTGAACTGAAGGGAGGCTCTCATTCCCTCAATCAACCTTCACTCCTTCACTCACTCCTTGCCTCCCTCACTCCTTCCCCTCCATCACAACTGTTTCTTCTGTTTCACTCTTTCTCCCCAGTCCCTCTCTTGTTTTTCGCCTCCTTTGAATAACTTTGGGTTGACGCCTTTACAGTGTGTGTGTTTGTTCATTTGTTTGCGCCTCCCTTCACTTTGGTAAAATGTGTATTAGCATACAAATGTCCTTTATCTTACCCTGATTAAGCACATTGTGTGTCACAGGAGGTTGGTGGCACCTTAATCGGGGAGGACGGGCTCGTGGTAATTACTGGAGCAGAATAAGTGGATTCGTATCAAATACAGAATGTTTTTGATGCCATTCCATTCGCTCTGTTCCAGCCCTTATTATGAGCCATCCTCCCCTCAGCCGCCTCCACTGGTGTGTGTGTGTGTGCGTGCGTGTAGGAGTGGCTTGCCATCCTGCCATAAAATGTGACACTCAGACATTTGAGCTCTCTGCCAATCCTACAAACACACACAGATAAATGTCATTACACATGGAAGACACTATCACACTCAGACATTCACCACATCCAGATATTACTAAGGAATATAAAGGGAAGGCTCTACAGTGGATGAAAGTCTGTGTGTGTGTGTGTCTCTGTGTGTGTGTGTGTGTGTGTGTGTGTGTGTGTGGCTTACAGTACAGCAATTCCTCATAGAGTTCGTGGAAACATCATTATCAGCATCATCAGTATTATTATCCAGTTCTCCTACCCATTCCCCAGACTACCTCAAATCAGTATTATTATCCAGTTCTCCTACCCAATACCCAAACTACCTCAAATCAGTATTATTATCCAGTTCTCCTACCCATTCCCCAAACTACCTCAAATCAGTATTATTATCCAGTTCTCCTACCCATTCCCCAAACTACCTCAAATCAGTATTATTATCCAGTTCTCCTACCCATTCCCCAAACTACCTCAAATCAGTATTATTATCCAGTTCTCCTACCCATTCCCCAGAATACCTCAAATCAGTATTATTATCCAGTTCTCCTACCCATTCCCCAAACTACCTCAAATCAGTATTATTATTATCCAGTTCTCCTACCCATTCCCCAGACTACCTCAAATCAGTATTATTATTATCCAGTTCTCCTACCCATTCCCCAGACTACCTCAAATCAGTATTATTATCCAGTTCTCCTACCCATTCCCCAAACTACCTCAAATCAGTATTATTATCCAGTTCTCCTACCCATTCCCCAAACTACCTCAAATCAGTATTATTATCCAAATCTCCTACCCATTCCCCAGAATACCTCAAATCAGTATTATTATCCAGTTCTCCTACCCATTCCCCAGAATACCTCAAATCAGTATTATTATCCAGTTCTCCTGCCCATTCCCCAGACTACCTCAAATCAGTATTATTATCCAGTTCTC
The DNA here is from genome assembly GCF_013265735.2 of Oncorhynchus mykiss. Taxonomy (NCBI): domain Eukaryota; kingdom Metazoa; phylum Chordata; class Actinopteri; order Salmoniformes; family Salmonidae; genus Oncorhynchus; species Oncorhynchus mykiss. The sequence continues at coordinate 17,616,745 of NC_048573.1, forward strand.
CTACCCATTCCCCAAACTACCTCAAATCAGTATTATTATCCAGTTCTCCTACCCATTCCCCAAACTACCTCAAATCAGTATTATTATCCAGTTCTCCTACCCATTCCCCAAACTACCTCAAATCAGTATTATTATCCAGTTCTCCTACCCATTCCCCAGACTACCTCAAATCAGTATTATTATCCAGTTCTCCTACCCATTCCCCAGACTACCTCAAATCAGTATTATTATCATCCAGTTCTCCTACCCATTCCCCAAACTACCTCAAATCAGTATTATTATCATCCAGTTCTCCTACCCATTCCCCAAACTACCTCAAATCAGTATTATTATCCAGTTCTCCTGCCCATTCCCCAGACTACCTCAAATCAGTATTATTATCCAGTTCTCCTACCCATTCCCCAGACTACCTCAAATCAGTATTATTATCCAGTTCTCCTACCCATTCCCCAAACTACCTCAAATCAGTATTATTATCCAGTTCTCCTACCCATTCCCCAGAATACCTCAAATCAGTATTATTATCCAGTTCTCCTACCCATTCCCCAAACTACCTCAAATCAGTATTATTATCCAGTTCTCCTACCCATTCCCCAGAATACCTCAAATCAGTATTATTATCCAGTTCTCCTACCCATTCCCCAGACTACCTCAAATCAGTATTATTATCCAGTTCTCCTACCCATTCCCCAGACTACCTCAAATCAGTATTATTATCATCCAGTTCTCCTACCCATTCCCCAGACTACCTCAAATCAGTATTATTATCCAGTTCTCCTACCCATTCCCCAAACTACCTCAAATCAGTATTATTATCATCCAGTTCTCCTACCCATTCCCCAGACTACCTCAAATCAGTATTATTATCCAGTTCTCCTACCCATTCCCCAAACTACCTCAAATCAGTATTATTATCCAGTTCTCCTACCCATTCCCCAAACTACCTCAAATCAGTATTATTATCCAGTTCTCCTACCCATTCCCCAAACTACCTCAAATCAGTATTATTATCCAGTTCTCCTACCCATTCCCCAAACTACCTCAAATCAGTATTATTATCCAGTTCTCCTACCCATTCCCCTCCTACCCAGATATACAATTATGCAACAAAAGTGAAGAAAATAATTAGAAAACAATTAGGAAAACAAATAATTACAAGAATAAGTCAGTAAATGTCTGGTATGTTTGGTTGGTTTGAGAATGATGAGTCTCATGTCTACACAATATTATTTCCAACAAGCGGCTCCCATATTCTTTCACAGTTTTTGTATTTTTTTTCCCCCCCGCAGTTTTATTTTAAGGATATCTTTTCCATTAAACACGTTTCTTTCACGCTACAAGTCCACTCTTCCTTCGTAGGAACATCTTTAACACACTTGTTTGCCGCAGACGAGTATATTTAATAGGTAGGCATTTTGAAACCAAGGATTACTCCAGGTATGGGTTCTTTGCAAGGGAACATTTACATACATTGCTTACAAAGTCAAAAACATAATTCAAGAATGTAATTATTATAGGACAAGACCTAGTGTATGTTTGTGTGTGTCTGAATAATTACGAGGAAGAGAGTGTTTATTTAGTACAGTGTGTTCAAGTTTAAAGTTGTATTCTCCATATGTGAGGGATACTTGCAGGTTCCTTCTTCACAATGCAACAACAATAAGAAATAATACAAGATAAGCATATGAACATAAAATGGCTCAGTAGAATAGAGTAAACATTTTAGCATCAGTATAATACAGGAAGGCACAATTTATAGTCCAATATTTACAAATATTTTGGGGAAGGGGGGATTGGGGGGCAAGTGTTTACATTGTGCACTATTTAGCAATCATAATACGAGTCTGGTTGCAGCAGTTGTGATGTGTGTGTAGAATGAATGTATATGTATATGTGTGTGTGTGTGTGTGTGGGTGAGTGCATGGGTACTAAGGTGTGGAGAATCAGAGCAGGACAGTCCAGTTCAAGTGTTCAGCAATCTGATGGCTTGTGGGTAGATACAAACTGCCTATGTGTGACTGGGTGTGTGTCTGCCTCTGTTGTGTTGTTGAGAGGTCACAGTGGACAGTGGAGTGATGTTGTGTTGATGCTGTTGTTATATTAGGAAGTGAATCATGAGAAGTTGAAATTGGAGAGAGGAGAGGAGAGTGTCAGTCCTTCATATAAAACATGGTCAGTCAAACACCAAAGAGCCAACTGCAGTTATACATTATATTCTAATTATTACAATAATCTGCAGTCATTTCAGCAAAAAAATTTCTTGAAGGGATTAGAATATTTTCTAAATGATAAAACCCCGAGATAAAAAGAAAACAACGTTCTACGGAGAATTCAAAAGGCACCTTGTGGAGTATGTTTGTGTTTTACCTAGGAAAGAGTATAGTGTTCATTAGTAAAGTGTGATTCAGAGATGTTAAAGGTTGTGTGTACTTTGTGTTTGTGTGTGTATGAGTGTGTGTGTGTGATCGCGTTGTGCTGGCATGCAGAGGATAGATGAAGCCAGTGATGTAATGTCTATGTCTCATGTGTGTGTGTGTAGCCCCCTAGCTGTCCAGACTCATGAGCAGAACGGTTCCTCTCTTGATCCAGTGGTCAAAAGGCACATCTCCAGACTTGAGGTCCACCCCCATCACAAAGGAGGGTCTGCCCCCCCCCGAACACAGTGGGAAGTAGTAGCACAGACGCACATGGGAGACAGACAGGACACAGCAACCTGGTCTCAGAGCATTTCCTATTATTATGTACTTGTTATTTAGTATGTATATGATACATTTGGTATGGTTACATGAGACAGATGGTTACTTAAGCCAAAAACAAAAGGTTGGGGGTGGTTGCAACTTTTCAACTACTTACTACTTTTTAGCATGTTAGCTAACCCTTCCCCTAACCCTAACCTTAACCTAAGTTCTAAACTTAATCCTAAACTATGTTAGCGAGCTAGCTAACATTGTTTACATATCATTCGAATTCGTAGACCAGGTTGCCACAGACATTACATCACTGTCACTTGGCAGACATACAGAGAGAGAGGGAAGGGAGAGAGAGAGAGAGAAAGAGAGAGAGAGAGAGAGAGAGAGAGAAAGAGGGGGAAGGGAGAGAGAGAAAGCGAGAGGGAGAGAGAGAGAAAAAGATTGCCTTACTCTTGACTATATGCGGTTTGAAGTTGATGATGTTGAGGATTGGGACAGACCAGCTGCACAAGCTCAGCCTCCACCAGACAAGTCTTATCCCAGCCAGCCCCCTCCAGATACAGCCCCTGGATAAACACCCCCTGTCCCGGGGAGGGGATGGAGGGAAGAGGGTTGAGAAGAGGAATGAAAATGAGTTACATAAAAGGTCCATTAGACTGGACTAGCGTCTTGAGTTTTCTGACCATGCGACCTGACCAGGAAGAATATACCCTAGCCAAGACACATTGCGGGGAATAGTTGTGGACGAAGGGACACTGATTTATAGTAAAACGTTGGTGTCTCACCTTGGGTGGAAAGATGAGGTTGTTCACTGTAGCAACGATGAACTCCAAGGATAGAGTGTCCACTGACACCTGTGTGTAACAGACATTTTAGTCAGATTTTCAGTTAGTCTCCCATTGACCTCAATGCATGACTGAGTGAACTTTTGACTTAAAGGAAGTTAAGACTTGCCCCACAGTATCTTACTGCCGGCCACACCAGACACTCAAGTAATTTGTATTATCCCAACAGTGGTACTGTATATCCTTGGAAAAATATCAATATGGGCATAATTGTAAAACAAACATGACCCATTCCTGAGTATGGAGCAGTGGTCTTTGAGTGTGTGAGGTGCAGAGTGGTGCTTGTAGTTGAGGTTAGTTTGTGAACAATTTGAAAGTTTGCTCAGTGGTTCGTTGGCGAGCATGTTGAGAGCAGAGTAAGTGCTGTGTGTGTGTGTGTACACGTTGTGCGGAAGCCAGTGAGGAGGGTAAAGCCAGAGAGCCAGAAGAGGTGGGTGGGCTGTCTCTGCCCACGATGCCAGCGGCTTCAGAGACTGGTAGGCCTGAGGAGGAGGGAGGAGACACAGTTCAGACAGACACAGACAGGCAGACAGAGACACACACATGCAACGCATTAGCAGAAGGGTAAGAAACCCATTTGGATAGCTCATTGGGGTTCTGTCTGCCTCATCATTTGTTGTTTTCAAGACAGAGAGGAAAGCACTGTCATGTGACAAGTGAGGTGGTAACCAGGAACAAGGAAGAAATTGTTAACAGTCTTTGCTCGTCTTTGCTAGGTAGGTGGGATATCTCTACATCTTTACCCTGAGATGAACAACTCCCACTGCTCCACCATACACACTGTGGTAGCATAGCCACTGGATCTAACGTTCAAGACAATACAAGACACAAGAGTACACCCATGAAGAGATTCTAAAGTACAGTTCACAAAAATATGTCAAAAGAGCTTCAAGTACCAAAATCCTCCAATAACTGTACAAGGTAATTTACCACATATGTTCATCATATCTGTATACTACTGTTAAAAGAGAGAAAATACTAAGGGAGATCATAAATGTTATCTAAAGTAGCAGGAAACAATTCCAAACACTTTTTTTAACAGCCTTGACAAAACTATTGATATGCAGACTATGCCATGAAACCTTAACCAAGATGGCCCCCGTGAGGTGGGAGAATGTAGTAGAGGTGAAGTAATAGACGCCATTCACAGGTGCAGTGAAGATGGAAGATACCTTTGAACCAAGCCTTTAAGACATCATACTGCGTTCATATTTTTTCCTGTCACGAACTCAGATACCTGCTGCGCCTCGACCAGCTGCTTCGGCCTGTTGTTTCCAAACTTTTACTTTGTTTTTATTTGTATTTTGTGTCAACACCTGATACCAACTCACCAGCTAGATTGCAATGGAGCCCGCATCGCGTGGAATATCTAACGAATATTTCCAGCGCTGTAGAAGCTGTGTTTATTACACTATTGTCCGGGGCAATATTGACAATCCCGGAAATCCAAAGACAAAAAGCACAGGTCATTAGTCATGCAAAAGAAAGATGCTCACATTTTCTAGACCCCATAACAACACTCTGTCAACAGTGCTGAAGTTACAAGCTTAATTGATACGTGTGCGCATTCTCATGTCATGACACCGCCATCTGCTGTTTCCAGTTTGAGAGTAGGAAAGTTAGCCTGAAATCCAGACTTGTATTGTGTTTACATTCCACTCCTTGTATTACATGTCATATGCCAAACACGACAAGGAATGGCAAAGATTGGAACGTTAGACCAAACAGACTGGTACCCAGGCTCAGTGTTGTAAATGACTTTAGTACTACTAAATAAGTTCTTGGAATCTGTACTTAACTATTCATATTTTTGACAACTTTTACTCCACTACGTTCCTTAAGATAATAATGTACTTTACTACATACAATTTCCCTGACACCCAAAAGTCCTTGACTTGTTCCATTTTGAATGCTTAACAGGACAGGAAAATGGTCTAATTCACACACTTATCAAGACGACATCCCTGGTCATCCCTACTGCTTCTGACCTGGTGGATACACTAAACACATGCTTTGTTTGTAAAGTATGTCTGAGTGTTGGAGTGTGCCCCTGGCTATCCGTAAATAAAAACTAAAAACCATTTCTGCCATCTGGTTTGCATAATATAAGTCATGTGAAATGATTTATACTTTTACTTTTGATACTTAAGTATATTTTAACAATTACATTTACTTTTGATACTTAACTATATCTAAAACCAAATACTTTTAGACTTTTACTCAAGTAGTATTTTTCTGGGTGACTTTCAATTTTACTTGAGTCATTTTTATGAAGGTATCTTTACTTTTACTCAAGTATGACAATTGGGCACTTTTCCCACCACTGCCCAGGCTATATGACACCCTTAGGTAAGACATTTCACGAGACGTAATGAGGTAACATTCAAAGAAAAACTGTGACCCATGAGTGACCTTTAAACACTATTTTAACTTGAATTGTCTACTCATTAAAATAAATTCAACGTTGCATCAACAAGTCATCAAGAGTTTCTCAAGACTGGGGAAAAGTATGGAGGAGAAATGTGGCATTGTGCCATGTACTTCACATAGGAAAGATCAGGAAGCCACTGAAGGACCGGCCATGCACATAGTAACAGTCGACCTAGGTGAAAATGAGGCGTTGCTTTTTAAACAAGTGGATTCAGGGATCAAGTGTAGCTGTAGCTGGGCCGGGCTTAAGTTGGATGCCACTGTAGAGGTGAAAGGAACATCACACACTTTCCCTCTTTTGCTGGCACATTGTAGAACAGATGTCCACAGGCAGAAAGTGTTCAATGTAGTAATGTGCAGTGTAGCCCACAAATATTGGTTTTGTTGTGTTGAACTAGATAGTAACACGTGTTTGAGAGTGAGTGAGTGGAGATTATATATTTCTTTACTCAGTGAACGTTATTTCTGCACACATGTAGCCTTGTGCACTTGATCGATGTCTGCTGTAGTGGCCACTATAATTGAGCAAAAATAGAATGCCTGTTTGTTTCATTCTATTTCTACTTTAAGATGTTTTTTTCCCAAGTGCAATATTTAGATGTGTGTGGTTACAAGCGTTCTATTATAAAGGCTGTCATGGCTAACTGAAATATTAGTGTATTGTTTTTTCTCTAAAGTGTCATTTGCAGTAAAGTCTAGGCAACAAATAACATTGGATTGCTTTCTTTACATGTTGTAGCTGTGAGTTAGGTTCACATTAACCACTTTTTATTTTACACACAGAGACGGATCATGTAGATCATATTTTTTGTTGTTTAATTAAAACCTGCATTTCCCCCTAGCAGGGATATTTTGCACGTTTCAGTACAACAAAAAAGTACCTCGTTTTTTGGGCCCTCACCAGTTTGGATCCCTGCAATTAATTGGGTTGAGGTCGGGTGATTGTGGATGCTACATCATCTGATGCAGCAATCGCCTTCTTGGTCAAATAGCCATTACACAGCCTGGAGGTGTTTTGAGTCATTGTCCTGTTGAAAAACAAATGATAGTCCCACTAAGCCCAAACCAGATGGGATGGTGTATCGCTGCAGAATGCCACTATAGACATCGATCAAGTGCACAAGGCTACATGTGTGCAAAAATAACGTTCGGTCTGAGCCGCCAAAGATTCCCACCATTAGGTCTGACAAATTGAAAACCCTAGTCATTGGCGACTCCATTACCCGCAGTATTAGACTTAAAAAGAATCACCCAGTGATCATACATTGTTTACCAGTGTAACGATGTATGCTGAGAGTCAGGAAGCAAGTTCAGGGAGTGAAAACATTCAATAAATACATGAAACAAACAGGACATCGACATGGAACAGGAACAATGACGACTGGGGAAGAAACCAAAGAGAGTGACATATATAGGGCAGGTAATCAAGGAGGTGATGGAGTCCAGGTGAGTGTCATTACTGTCACCAGCGCATAATGCTGGTGACAGGTGTGCGCCATAAGCGATCAGCCTGGAGACCTAGAGGCCGGAGAGCAAGCATACATGACACCCAGGGGGAAGGGCTACCGTCGTAAACGTCGGTCTGAAGATGGTGCTGGCTGAGGCTAAAACGTCGGTCTGAAGATGGTGCTGGCTGAGGCTAAAACGTCGGTCTGAAGATGGTGCTGGCTGAGGCTAAAACGTTGGTCTGAAGATGGTGCTGGCTGAGGCTAAAACGTCGGTCTGAAGATGGTGCTGGCTGAGGCTAAAACGTCGGTCTGAAGATGGTGCTGGCTGAGGCTAACATTGGCGAGTGTAGATGGTATAGGAATATTTTTTATCCACATTGTCACCAACAATGTGAAGATGAAACAGTCAGGGATTACCAAGCCCAACATATCTTCAGCGTTTTGGCTTTGAGTATTTATCTCTGGCCCCCTTCCAGTTAGGGGGAGTGATGAGCTCTACAGCAGAGTCTAGAGCACAACTTAATCACTGGTTGAAAACTGTTTTCTGCCCCTCCCAAAAGATAGAATTTGTAGATAAATGGCCCTCGTTCTGGGACGCCCACAAACAGGACAAAGCCTGGCCTGCTGAGAAGTGACAGACTCCATCCAACTGGAGGGGTGCTCTCATATCCTCTAGCTCCACAATGAGATAGGGTGCAGGCCAAGCACCAGGCTGTTAGCCAGCCTGCCAGCTTAGTGGAGTCTGCCACTAGCACAGTCAGTGTAGTCAGCCCAGCTTTCCCCATTGAGACTGTCTGTGTCTCGAACTAGGTCAGGCAAAACTAAACATGTCGGTGTTCACCTTAGCAATCCCACTGGAATAAAGACCTCCTCCATTCCTGTCATTATTGAACGAGATCGTGATAATATCACACATGTCAAAATAGGACTACTTCATGTTAGATCCCTCACTTCTAAGGCAGTCATCGTAAATTAACTAATCACTGATCATAAACTTGATGTGATTGGCCTGACTGAAACATGGCTCAAGCCTGATAAGTTTAGTGTGTTCTCCCCTCCTGGTTACATTAGTGACCATATCCCCACACATTTTTTTTCAACCTTTATTTAAGTAGTCTGTTAGGAACAAATTGTGCGCTGCCGTATGTGACTCCCGATCACAGCCAGTTGTGATACTGCCTGGGATCGAACAAGGGTCTGTAGGGAGGCCTCTAGCACTGCGATGCAATGCCTTAGACCGCTGCGCCACTCGGGAGCCCGGCGATGGGGTGCTGGCCGAACACCTCCGGGTGCTCCGTAGCTGGAAGGTGGGTCCGTCCTGGGGGATGTTGTAGCAGGTGGGGAGAGAGGAGAGACTAGAGAGAGAACCATACCGTTAACACTACATAACAATAACCCCTAACCCTGTAAGAGGACTGGGGCCTGTCCTGGGGGATGTAGTAGGTGGGAGAGTCTACAGAGGAGAGAGGAGAAGACTGTAAACTAGGAAACACTTGTGTAGGTCTGGGTGTTGGAGAATTATTATTCCACTCTTGGAGGGCAGTGGCTGTAATAATACTTGTGGCCACTGGGTAGTGCTCACGGTCTATGGTCTTTCAGAACTTCAGGAGGTTGTACATGGAAGATGAGCTTCCCCTCTCGACCAGGTCTCCCTTGGGAAAATCTAATTTTATTTGTCACATGATTGGTAAACAACGAGTGTAGGCTAACAGTAAAATGCTTACTTACCGACCCTTCCCAACAATGCAGAGAGAAAAAAATGAGAAATAATATAAATAAATAGGAATAAATCCACAATGAGTAACGACTATATACACGGGGTACCAGTATCGAGTCGATATGCAGGAGGACGAGGTAATTGAGGTACGTATGTACATAAAGGTTGGGATAAACTAGGAAACAGGATAGATAATAAACAGTAACATAAGTGATGAGTCAAAAGTTCCAGCCCAGCTTAAGGAACTTCCTCCTCTTCAGGAGGATGCTGTGGAAGAAACAGAAAGCAAAGAGCAGCTTCCTGTAGAGCACAGGGTGGGCACAGCCTATGAACTGACTCTGTCACCATATTGGACTTCCCTCCCAGAGGAGGGAGGGAGGGAGGGAGGGAGGGAGGGAGGGAGGGAGGGAGGGAGGGAGGGAGGGAGGGAGGGAGGGAGGGAGGGAGGGAGGGAGGGAAAGGCTCAAAAACCTAGGGTGACGGACCTAATGAATAACTTCAGGACCTAAGAATGACACATCTCAAAATGGACCACCACATTACACAGGTATCTTGCTGGCTCTCGCTGGTAGCCATCTTGTGCCAGTTTCCTCAGCTGTCATTGACGATGAATGTGTCAGCGTGGGAGTGAGACAGAGTGAAACAGAAAGCATGAGGGGGATCAAACGGTCTCCTCAGAGTGCCACTCACAGTCTCCATGTCACACACACACACACACACACACACACACACACACACACACACACACACACACACACACACACACACACACACACACACACACACACACACACACACACACACACACACACACACACACACACACACAAAGGAGGTGACGCAGAAGGAGACGCGATCCTGATGCAGAGAGTGCACTATCAACATCCCCTGGAGCTCATTAAAAGCATTCTCCCACTCACCTGGAGACAGAGAGGGGGAGGGGTCAGGGAGGGAGAATGGGAGGAAGAGGGAAGGGAATGAGGAGAGTAGAGTAGAGTATGGAACATGGAGAGACAAAGAGATTAAGGAGGAAGATAAGAGGAATGGGGAGAGAAAAAGGAGTCGGAGATGTGGGAAGAAGTAGGGAGGGAGAAAGAGGGAGGGGGAGAGAGAAAGGAGTCGGAGAAGTGGGAAGGGGTGGGGAATGACAGGGAGGGGGGAGAGAAGAAGGAGTCGGAGAGGTGGGAAGAGGTGGGGAGAGAGAAAGACAGGGAGGGGGGAGAGAAGAAGGATGGAAGGTGAAGACATCAGCGGGGGTGAAAGAGCGGGAAAGACAGAGAGTTGGTCAGATGTTTTCATCAAGATGAAATAACAGTAACACCAGTGAAACTAAACTTTCCAACCAAAACAACAATGAATCATAATGGCATAAATGGGTTTAAGATAAACAATAGATTTGAACAGCTGAGAGGGAAAATGAAGGCAGCCAATTCCAGCGGGTTATAATTTTAATATTGAGCTGAACTTTGTGTGATCTAATTAACGTAATGAAATAAAGGCAAGCAGTGGCAATGACAGAGGCAAACACTGCTACGTGCTAGGCATGACTAGTGCCTCAGCAAGAGAGAGAGAGTGTGTGGGTCTTTGCGTGTCAAAAAACATACAAATAGTACACTATTTGACACGTCAATTAAGCTTGTTGACCAATCAGGACCTGAATATGACTGAACAATTAATATGACTAATCATTTAACTCGTTCATAAAATTGTTTTAACGTAGTTATTACACATTGATTACACTATCACCAGTAGTGCCTATCCTCCCGCAAACTTTCAACCATACACACGCACAGTTTCAAGAGGTTGAAGTTTTGCATCGCAAAAGCCCAAAAAAAAGGTCAATATAATAACAAGATGCAATCATTTGAGAAGAGTGAAGATCCATTTTTTTTTTAGCATATTTGGATTCTAAAATAGTTACAAATAGGCATCTATTTCCTATTTCATTTCCATCACTGCAGAATAAATTCCTCATTTTTTCATAACTATTGCATATTACCTTCCTCACCTTCTCTGGCCATGTTGGGTTCATATTCCTAAAGTGGGTTAAGGGTTAAGGTGAGGGGAAGCGGTAGCTAACATGCCAAGTAGCTCAAAAGTAGTAAGTAGTTGAAAAGTCGCTTTAGCTAAAATGCTAAAGTTGTCTGTGATGTGGTTTGAACTCATAACCTTTGGGTTGCTAGACGTTTGCGTTATACACCCACCCATCCATCCAACCACCCTAAACATACGAAACATACCATATGATACTAAATGGAGTATGTCGGATTTACGTACAGAATAATAGGAAATACTCTGGGACGTTGGGATGCTCTACCAGCACGTTTCTGAAGGCGGCTTCACCTGGGAAGGTATTGATAACTGTATATGATTGCTTCTTTTTATTTTTAATGCAAGTATTGCAAATCACTCTGAATAAAATAAATGAAATAACCAGCTAAATGACTAGAACATGACATTAAAGGTCATGTGAAAATTGTAGCTAGGGCATTGACAGACAGTTAGGCAGTGGGAATGGGTCAGTATAGTAGTGCAGTATTACTATTAGTCTAGTAGGAACCTAAGGATCTTGTACACCACCTCTCAGTTTTCCTCTTGCCAGAGGCGATGTTGACTCTGGACGCTCCTTCTTCACCCAGATCCCTAGGAGCTGGGCCCCTAGGCCCTGACACACACACACACACACACACACACACACACACACACACACACACACACACACACACACACACACACACACACACACACACACACACACACACACACACACACACACACACACACACACACACATCATACAGTTAGAAACACAGAAACACCAGATACACAAGGTTAGAAACACACACATACACACAAAATACACACACGGATAGGGACAGGCGAAAACACACATGCACATACACACGCAATACTGTATGTATGCACGCACGCGTTAGGAACTTGCATACACACCGTTATGAGCATCCACTCATGCACCACTTACATAGACACATTATTCCAGACATTAACACCTGTATGTACAGATGACATACACACACACACACACACACACACACACACACACACACACACGTACCGACCTGTGTCTTGACAGCACAGTTGACGATGGTGGTATTGGTGGAGATCTCTGGGGTATAGTGAGAGTGGACAGCTTGGTATTTGTTTTTTTATTAGGATCCTCATTAGCTGTTGCGAAAGCACCAGCTACTCTCCTGGGGTCCACACAAAACATGAAACATGACATAATAAAGAACATTAATAGACAAGAGCAGCTCAAGGACATTGAAGTGACTTGTGACTTGTTGAGGATGGGGGTGAAATGAAGGGTCTAGTTCCCCCTGGACGTTCTGCAGCAGAACCGGGAACCAAACTAAACAGCATTCTCCAAGATACGAAGTAAGTCTAGCATCTGAAGGTCTATCACTTTCAGACCCTGAGAGAGGGGGAGAGAGATAAAGTGAGAGAGAGAGAGAAACATTGAGATATACAGTACCAGTCAAAAGTTTGGACACACCTACTCATTCAAGGGTTTTTCTTTATTTTTACTATTTTCAAACATCGTAGAATAATAGTGAAGACATGAAAACTATGAAATAACACATATGGAATCATGTAGTAACCAAAAAAGTGTGAAACAAATCAGAATATATTAAATATTTGAGATTCTTCAAAGTAGCCACCCGCCTTGATGACAGCTTTGCACACTCTTTGCATTCTCTCAACCAGCTTCACCTGGAATGCTTTTCCAACAGTCTTAAAGTGACAAAACTATCGGTAGAGTTGAGATGGAGACGGTAACACATTGATCTTTAGATCTTTATTTGGTACATGAAAACGTAAGCGAAAAATCATATTTTATGTGCACTACGTCATCACACACTGATTTTCATCTGCAACAATTCTGTTTGGAAGAAACACACTGCTGGATTTTAGAATATTTGCATCAAAATGTGTCGCCAATTAGATGGAATCGTAGCTGGTGAGCAAAAAAAGTTAGCCGAAGCAGGCCTAGACAGACAGACAGGAGTAGACATTGTTTACATTTGTCATTTTGCAGACGCTGTTATCCAGAGGCACTTATAGGAACAATTAGGGTGAAGTGTCTTGCTCAAGGGCACATAGACAGATTTTTCACTTAGGTATTCAAACGAGCAACCTTTCGGTAACTGGCCCAACGCTGTTAACCGCTAGGCTACCTGCCGCCTGTTTCACGACTGTTACCGCTGTTAAAGCCATTGCTCTTAAAGCCAATGCCCAATTGTCTCTAAATGTCAGCGTTTTGGCCGTATTGTAGGAGAGCATTGGAGTGGAGTTATGCGTATGAGACCAGGCTGAAAGCGGTTCGAGAGAGGACTGAAAGGTCAGAGAGAAAGAACAGAGATTACAGGAGAGAGAGAGAGGTCCTGGACAGTGGACACAAGTGAAATTGGCCAGAGGAGAGGGGGGAGGGTAGGTAGAGGTCCTGGAGAGATGGGTGAAAGGCATGGTGACCAATAGAGTGGTCCAGACTCTGAAACACTCTCTCCCCCTCCCTCCCTCCCTTCCCCACCACTCATTATCTCATTATCAACCCACAGACAGACAGAAAGACAGAAAGACAGACAGACAGACAGACAGACAGACAGACAGACAGACAGACAGACAGACAGACAGACAGAAAAGCCTTTTTGAAGACTTCACTAACAGAGAGGGGCAAACTGCTTCCTGAAGTGCCAGAAGGAACACATAAAACAAGTGTATGAAGAAAGGAGGAGAGAAACCGCAGAGCTGGGGAGAAAAATATGACTTCCTTCTTGTTCACCTGGGTCTCAGTGTGTGTGTGTGTGTGTGTCTCTGTGCTAAAATGATCTTATCTGATAAAGGAAGCCTACTGGTCTTGACTAACAGCAGTCAAATGTAAAGAGATGTCTCAAACGAGAGGTAAATGCACTTTACTACACTTTAGTGTTAATGCTTTGTTGATGGCATTACTGTGGGGAATCTGGCGCCCATTTGGCTCCTTGAGGCGATATAGCTATTATAGATAGAGTACAATGGAGGTTGTTGGTACTGTAAGCGATGCATGTTTTCAGGGACCTTGTGACCTTTCACTATGGTAAACATGGTAAAGGTCAAGGGTGAGGAGAGCAAGAGAAAAAGCTTTGAGAATGAAAAGGAGCATACTTCACATTCATGTTATATTGAATACGTAGACAAACACACAAGCAGAGAGTGTGAAGTCAATATCATGAATGTAGACAGAGAAATGTGAGAGTGAGGATAGAGACGATGTGTGTGTGTGTTACGTTATAGATGTACAAAGCAGGTCTCGTTCTCTCCATCTCCAAGTTTTTTGATCCACTTCAGTGCTTGACCTTGTGGGTCCACCACCAAGGGCCATCTTGAAAAAACGAAGAATGGGAAACACCAGTCAGCAACACGACTAGTTACACTATCAAGCCACATCTTAGCCTTATCAGTAAGGTCTGTGAGACTGAGATAGTTGTGAGCTTTGTTTGATAGCTGTAAGATTTTGTCTTGTCTAGACTACTGAAGTACTATTATAGATCTGGAACTAAGCACTGAGAACAGACAGACGGAGAGAATTTAATAAAGATACTAGAGTCTCTATGGATTGCATATATGTGCGTGGTGTCTGACCGGTTGTCGCAGGTGATGATGACTCTGTTCTCGGTGGAGAAGGCGTCGGAAGCCAGACCCTGGATGTCCCAGTCACTCACGGCCGTGGGCTTGGACAGGAACACAGCGAAACTAAACCCTGGAGAACACGGCACCTCCAACTCACGTACCTCACGCACCTGACGGAGGGGAAGGTGAGAGAGAAAGAGAAAGAAAGAGAGGTGTGGCTAAATGTGTGTGTGAGAGTGAGAGGTGGTAACTAACAGGTAACAGTGAATAATATAGACACAGAAATACACTTTGGCATACTGTTGTGCTGTGAAAGAGTATAGCAAAATCCAGACAGTGACATTCTCACTAACCTATTTCATCCAGATACTAGACACCATCTCATCTCAGGAGTTGGAGAGGAAAGGCTCCATGTAGCACAAGAAGGCTGCAGCCAGCGGACAGAAATTGACTGGTTCTAATGGTTACCATGAAACTTGGTCTACCAGTGACAATCCTTCCTCGCCCGAGTATTTTATGTGAGTTTATTCTTTGTAACAGCCACAAAATCTATTTTACTCCTACCAGATACCATGTTCTTGTCCAAACCCTGAGACACACAGAGATGTGAACATCAGAAAGATGAAGACTTTAATGACGATGCAGCTGTAACTAATGGTCGTTCTAATCACCAGACCAAAGGACTCTGTGAAAGTGGATTGTTCAGATACTCTACTGTCGGAGCTCCATAAGAGGAGTCCTTACCGCCACAGTCTCCTCCCAGCAGACTCCAGCCAGTCCTGACACCAGTTTCCCGGCCTGGTCCAGTTTGAGCTTCATGTCCTCTGACTTCCTCCTCAACTCCTCCATCTGCCAGCTTATCATCATACTGCCTCTTCAACAGGTTCAGCTATTCCCACACACACATTGTTGTATTGCTAACCTTGTGGGGACCAACGAATTGATTCCCATCCAAGATCCTATTTTCCATAACCCTAACACTAAACTTAACCCCAAACACCTAAACCTAAAACTATACTCAAGTGGACTATGACTAAACACCTGAGCATTTAAAAAATACAGTAGACACAGATTTGCAAGGAACTAGAGTCATCTAGACCGGATTTTTACTGTACTCGTGGGCACATAAAGCGCCTGAGTACCTATCAGAAACACAAACACGCGCACGTCCACTCATCCACACTCACTCAGACTCATTCACACTTCAGAGAAGCAGCATAGTAAGTATTTCCCACACAGACAGGCCTCTTCTCCCCTCCTCTCCAACCCCGTGCAGTACCTCTCTGAGTTTTCACATGGTGTGTGTGTATGTGTGTGTGTGTTAAACAGTTAATCAAATGGCTAGCCAGACTATTTGCATTGACCTCCTGTTTCACACTGCTGCTACTCGCTGTTTATTATCTATGCATAGTCACCCCTACCTACATGTACAAATGACCTCTAACCTGTACCCCCGCATATTGACTCGATACCGGTACCCCCTGTATATAGCCTTGTTATTGTTATTTTTATTGTGTTACTTTTGGTCTTACTTCAGGTTAGTACATTTTTTGTTAGCAAATATTTTTTCACTTACTTTTTTAAAACAATTCTACATTGTTGGTTAAGGGCTGGGCTTGTAAGTAAAATGTAATGTTAAGGTCTACACGGGTTGTATTCGGTGTGTGTACGTGTGTACCATAAGCAGGTGTTACTGTCATGCCCTGACCAAATAGTTTGCTTTGTATGTTTCTATGTTTTGTTTGGTCAGGGTGTGATCTGAGTGGGCATTCTATGTTGTATGTCTAGTTTGTCTGTTTCTGTGTTTGGCCTGATATGGTTCTCAATCAGAGGCAGGTGTTAGTCGTTGTCTCTGATTGGGAACCATATTTAGGTAGCCTGTTTTGTCATTGTGGGTGATTG
This sequence comes from Oncorhynchus mykiss, assembly GCF_013265735.2. Taxonomy (NCBI): domain Eukaryota; kingdom Metazoa; phylum Chordata; class Actinopteri; order Salmoniformes; family Salmonidae; genus Oncorhynchus; species Oncorhynchus mykiss. Next base: position 17,633,405 of record NC_048573.1, read on the forward strand.
TCTATGTTAGTTGCTTGCTTGCTTCAGCACAGTTCTTATGATAGCTTCACGGTCGTTATTCATTTATTGTTTTGTACAGTTTACTTTGTGTTTTTCGTCATCTATTCAAATGATACATTCACACCACGCTGCGCTTTGGTCCGCTTCTTACGACGATCGTGACAGCCACTCTCTCTCTCTCTGTTCCTCTATCTTTCTTTCCCTCCATCCCTCCCTTAAACATTATTAAAACACAAAATAACAGTATTGAAACGTTATGTAAAACGAAAAGAAGCAAGAGGTTTTCCCGATCAAGTCATGTGGCCAGGAACGTACCTCTGGCTGTAAACATTACCGCAATCTTCTTGCAACATTATATACAGGACCAGTCAAAAGTTTTAGAATACCTACTCATTCCAGGGTTTTTCTTTATTTTTGCTATTTTATACACTGTAAAATAATAGTGAAGACAATAAAACATAACACATATGGAATCATGTACTGTAGGAAATAAAAAAAAGTGTTAAACAAATCAAAATACATTTTATATTTCAGATTCTTCGAAGTAGCCACCCTTTTCCTTGATGACAGCTTTGCACACTCCTGGCATTCTCTCAACCAGCTTCATGAGTTAGTCACCTGGAATGCATTTCAATTAACAGGTGTGCCTTGTTACAAGTTAATTTGTGGAATATATGTATTTCTTAATGCATTTGAGCCAATCAGTTGTGTTGTGACAAGGTAGGGGTGGTATACAGAACATAGCCCTATTTGGTAAAATACCAAGTCCAATATATGGCAAGAACAGCTCAAATAAGCAAAGAGAAACGACAGTCCATCATTTCTTTAAGACATGAAGGTCAGTCAATGCGGAAATTCAGTGGCAAAAACCATCAAGAGTTATGATGAAACTGGCTCTCATGAGGACCGCCACAGGAAAGGAAGACCCAGAGTTACCTCTGCTGCAGAGGATAAATTCATTAGAGTTAACTGCACCTCAGATTGCAGCCCAAATAAATGCTTCACAGAGTTCAAGTAACAGACACATCTCAACATCAACTGTTCAGAGGAGAATCAGGAGAACTGCGTGAATCAGGCATTCATGGTCGAATTGCTGCAAAGTAACCACTACTGAAGAATGTTAATAGATATTTCAAAAAATGTAACGGTATATAGATTGATAAGATTCTTTTTTTCCCCACAAATTTTAGAATAAGGCTGTAAAAAAACAACATGTGGGAAAAAGTCAAGGGATCTGAATACTTTCCGAATGTGCTGTGTTCCTGTGGTACACATCAGTTCCAAAGAATACTATACATTTCAATAAAAGTGAATCTGTTGTGTGGCGTTCTGAGTCTTCTTGTGCCTTAACCCTAATCTCTGGATTATTTTGACGATAGCAAATTAAATCAGACGAAACAGATTGCGCTATTTATCACAGACTACTTTGTGTCAAAGTTAAACAAGGATTCTCTCCTCCTCACCAGTGTCATGATTAAATATATGAGCAAGAGCCTCACATACAGTATATTGTTTGGTCATTGTGCTGCCACGGGATGAATTGTGAGCAAGGCCTCAATAAAGCTTTATATACCAGAGCTGTGAGAAAAGTTCTATATATTATTGAAACAATGTTGCGATTGTTGTGTGTGTGTGTGTGTGTGTGCTCAAACACACATGCATGTGGGGGTCTGGGAGAGGAAGTGTGTCCATCTGATGAATGGGTATGTGCCTGAACTCAATTTTATACACTAATTGTAGACTCACCCATTCATTTCTAATGACCGGTCATTTTTGACCAGGAACACTGCAGGTGTACAAAAGTTAAATAAAACAGCCAAAATGTAATGAAAATCATCAGCATGTATTTTGTGTGTTCAGATGCCCTGTGTGGACAAAGTCATGGAACCTTATGACAATCAGATTAAATGAACTACATTTTTCAGAGAGAAAACTTTTAAATCGGTCCAATTTGACCGGAACACAGGAGGATGGCTAATGGGTGTCGTGCATTACCCAGGTAGGTGTTACACACCAATGTGGTGGTGAATGACGTGCATGATGAAAAGCTCTTTGAGCTTTCGGAAAAACGCGACTTAAATCCATTAAACATAACGGCCGCCAAGACCCAAACTCCATTGTCTGAGCCACTAGGTTTAGCTGGCTAATGGCTGTCATGCCATCACAGCCAGCCATGGTGTGACTGCGTTGAGTTGCTAAGGTTCTGTCCAACTCCCAGCCACTAATACTGGTCAGAGGTGGAGGAATGGAGGGAGGGAAGCCCTGAAGCCAACAGCCAAGGCATGGTGATTAGCTCTGGGTAATGGGCCCTGCCAGCCCAATTAGTGGTATTATGTGTGACCACTGATCTGTCCCACTAATGAGAGCCGAGACAGACTGGTGTTAGTATGTGTGTGTGTGTGTGCATGTGTGTCTGACCCAGACGTCTTGTCGTATCCACCCTGTCATTTCTAATCTCAGCGAACCTCAGGCTAAAATGCTGTCACCCTAAACACAGAAACTAATTTGCAAGACAAGATACGCACATCAGCCATTAATAACAAGCTCATTCATAAGGAGTGTCCAGGGCCCTGGTCAAATGTTGGCCACAAAATAGGGGATAGGTTGCCATTCGAGACGTAACCATTGTGTGCAAATGTTGCTGTCAATGCTGTGATATTGAGAACCAGTTGTGCAGCAGTGTGGGGTTCACACACTCAGAGAGAGAGCCGCGCTTTATGAAAGGGAAACAGATAATGAGAGAACCTTGGCTGTGCTTTGGTACATTGCCGTCCATTAGCACAGCTTGATGCCGCAGGAAAAGCTTTCATCTCTATCTCAAACCCTTATTGTTGAATGTGTTCCGTGCTTTGTAAATTTGACACTTCTGTTCTTGGTGAGATACAGCAGGTGCTGTACACCCTTTAGCTGAAATGTATCTGTAGGGCTCTCCCACAGGCCTCATACAAAGGACGATGTGTAGGTTGTTGTTCCTCAGGTCGTTAAACGTGGAGTCTGGCGTCTCGATGATGTTGTCTTCCCTGGGTGAGACGGACAGAGCACTGGATGGGAAGGTCAGGGTCAGAGGTTAATACACAAACTAGGCTCCCAGACGTTGGAAAGCACTAGAAGACTTTTTACCTGTCATGTTTTGAGTTGACTTTTCCAGAAGACTTCACTTTAGCACCCGTGTAAAGTCAACCATGTAATCATTATTGTCTGTGTTGTTCCCTCTTTGAAAATAACAGATGCAAATGTTGCATTGTATTAAAACTCCCTTAAATAAATGTGTTTTTTTAGTAGTGGTGCCTCTTGGAGCTCTGTTTGAGGTTGGGCACCTCTCCAGAGCTGATGATGTTGTTGATGTCCCCCGGGAACGACAGGTTTACTATCTGGGTGTCGTTGAACAGAATCACTGTGGGCTTGTTGTCCACACCCGTCAGCCCCTACAACTCCTTCATGTCTGAGTGTCAGCCGTTGTCGCAAAGTGCTCGGAAGGAAAGACTGAAATACTGCCGATTTACTACAAACTCTTGGGACGTGACCAAGAGTCAGTACAAGATGAAAAGTCCAATCAGGAAGAATAGGATATTGGTTTACAGGGACGTCTCTAAACTCTGACGTCAGAAAAGCAGGAGATTCGTGAACGATCAATCGAAATCAATCCCATCTCTGAAACTAGACGAGGAAAAGTAAAGTGATTCAAATAGAAACTAAACACAAAGCAACTGTGGAAAAATACGTCCAACTGACTGCAGAACATAAGGCTGTCGGTCTGACTCAATTCATATTAAACGCTCAGGGACCAAGCAGCGCCGAGCAGCACGCTGTAATTCAGTGCAATTATGTTATTAACAAATGCCTTGCTGTTGGCAAATCACCCAAATTCGACAAATGGGTTGCTCTTGCAAAACAGGTCCAAATATATCCTGTCTCACAACCTCTGTGTGAAGTGCAGTCACCTAGAAAATCTCTCACTCGATCTAAACCCCAGTGTGCTACAGAGCAGTGGTTCCCAACCAGGGGTACTAGGACTCCTGGTGGTACTTGGCCTATCCACAAGGGGGGTACTTGAGAAGACTCATGAGGCCATAGTCCTACTGGTAAAATGCACATAAGGGGGTACTTCAGGGGTACTCCAGGTAGAATAAAATTCAGTTGGTGGTACAGTAACTAAAAAGGGTTGGGAACCACTGATATACAGTGTGCGAAGAGTAGTACGTATAAGTGCAGTAGGCCTGCCTGGGTTCAAGTACTAAAAGTGTTTGCTTTAGACTGGCTTTCTCTTGGTTCCATTGTGCCAGGCAAGCTCAATCAAGCACAGATAAAGTATTTCAAATGATTTCAAATATTATTTCAAGCCATGTCTGTCAGTAGGTCATATATAATGTTCTCGTAACTCCTGCTTGCAGTACTTCTTGGTGACCTCCACCTGGAAGACCAGGTACTCACAGATGGAGGCGGCCATCTTGGAAAGGTTCTGTGCCCCCGACCACCGAGGGAACACACATATGGTTTATTTGATCAGCAAAGCTAGACACCAACACCCACTTCTACATGACTCATGGTAGGGAGTCCACCTACTCTGCCAAGAGTGAAAACTCACTTTGGTTATGACATTTCGCTTCCTTATGCTATTAAATACATTTCACCAAGACAGATATGATTATTTATGATCTGAATTGTTCAGAGGGGTCTTTCTCTAACACATCATCAACATTATATCTAAAAAGTCAGATTTCACAATGCAATACATCCGATAATAAGCACCCAGCTCTGTTGACAGAGCGGGCCAGCTTTATTGTTGAAACTTTTGAGGATTTTACATTTTGTGGTTCCAAGTTGTTCCACGTGTCGTAAAAAGCTAAATTACCATGACAGCTGAATTGAATGTAAAAGGCTTTGACAATAAAAAGCTTGGGGTACGCTCAATGCTCCACTGACGTTTTGTGAGAAATCTTCGAAAAAGAACAGGAACTTCACATTAATAATAAAATACTACATGTCATGTCTCAAAATCGATATCTATCTTACCTCTATTGTTTTATGTCATCCGGATTCCAGAAGAAAGATGAGTTCAATGGTAAGCCTATCCGGTAGCCTTCATTCTCGCACAGCATCCAGCCTAGCTGACACCATGCTATTTTCCTGATTTATGACAATTCTTTCTCTGGCTTTCATTGATTTACTCGCCTTAATTTTGACCATCCTACAAGGTTAAAAACTCCAATAATGTTGAAACGCCTTGTGATAGAGACATGGGGTGTGGACCATTGTTTTTCTTCTAGGATTATCTACAGAGTTAACTTATCGTTTTACACATTGGTCAAGAGATGTGTTTTTTATTGGACAGCCTACTCATTGGTAAGATACCAAAATGAAGCTATTCATTTCCATGGAAAGTAAGAGCCAAAGTAAGAGCAAGCAGCAGGGATGTGTGGTGACGGGATGCGTTGACTGTATTCTGTATGGCTGTGCTGTGGAATTTGCAGTCATACTGACTGTGCCATTTGTATTTGACAGTTTTGTGTGATATGCAGTATTCATTTGTACTATGCTGACTATCACCACTCCAGGGGTCAGATTGTAATCCTCCAGCTGAGACTCCATGAAACTCTTCAACGTCTTCAAGTCCAGAGGGTCTTCATACACACGAGGCTCCTTCAGGAAGTCCCCTGAGAGAGAAAGAGAGAGACACATACACACGAGGCTCCTTCAGGAAGTCCCCTGAGAGAGAAAGAGAGAGACACATACACACGAGGCTCCTTCAGGAAGTCCCCTGAGAGAGAAAGAGAGAGACACATACACACGAGGCTCCTTCAGGAAGTCCCCTGAGAGAGAAAGAGAGAGACACATACACACGAGGCTCCTTCAGGAAGTCCCCTGAGAGAGAAAGAGAGAGACACATACACACGAGGCTCCTTCAGGAAGTCCCCTGAGAGAGAAAGAGAGAGACACATACACACGAGGCTCCTTCAGGAAGTCCCCTGAGAGAGAAAGAGAGAGACACATACACACGAGGCTCCTTCAGGAAGTCCCCTGAGAGAGAAAAAGAGAGACACATACACACGAGGCTCCTTCAGGAAGTCCCCTGAGAGAGAAAGAGAGAGACACATACACACGAGGCTCCTTCAGGAAGTCCCCTGAGAGAGAAAGAGAGAGACACATACACACGAGGCTCCTTCAGGAAGTCCCCTGAGAGAGAAAGAGAGAGACACATACACACGAGGCTCCTTCAGGAAGTCCCCTGAGAGAGAAAGAGAGAGACACATACACACGAGGCTCCTTCAGGAAGTTCCCTGAGAGAGAAAGAGAGAGACACATACACACGAGGCTCCTTCAGGAAGTCCCCTGAGAGAGAAACACATACACACGAGGCTACTTCAGGAAGTCCCCTGAGAGAGAAAGAGAGAGACACATACACACGAGGCTCCTTCAGGAAGTCCCCTGAGAGAGAAAGAGAGAGACACATACACACGAGGCTCCTCCAGGAAGTCCCCTGAGAGAGAAAGAGAGAGACACATACACACGAGGCTCCTTCAGGAAGTCCCCTGAGAGAGAAACACATACACACGAGGCTACTTCAGGAAGTCCCCTGAGAGAGAAAGAGAGAGACACATACACACGAGGCTCCTTCAGGAAGTCCCCTGAGAGAGAAAGAGAGAGACACATTCACACGAGGCTCTTCAGGAATTCCCCTGAGAGAGAAAGAGAGAGACACATACACACTAGGCTCCTTCAGGAAGTCCCCTGAGAGAGAAAGAGAGAGACACATACACATGAGGCTCCTTCAGGAAGTCCCCTGAGAGAGAAAGAGACACATACACATGAGGCTCCTTCAGGAAGTCCCCTGAGAGAGAAAGAGAGAGACACATACACACACGCGTGCACACACACACAGAGAGACGCACGTATGCACACGCACAGTTAGATTGACATGCAAGACATCTGTAAACAACTCTCGGAGACAGAGGTGTTGTAATCAATCAATCAATCAATCAACCAACCAGTCGACTACTAATTACAAACCACTCATCAATCAATACCTTAATCGATCCTTCAATCAGTCTGCTTGTCAATTTACACACACATCCATTTAGTCATCAGTCAGACTTAAAGAACTATCCATTCCATCCTCCCAGTCCCCTGTGTGTGTGTGTGTGTGTGTGTGTGTGTATGGTAGTGACTGTCCTTTACTGCTTATCACTTATGAACTATCATTTATTTACATTACTTTAATCAAATATTTGTTTTATTTGATAACTTTATTATTTCATTCCAAGTCATTATCTCATCTCTATAGAGCTGTAAAGGAGGACAAATGTCAGAGGATGTTTAGGTAAGGAAGGAGAAAGAGGGACAAAAGTTAAAGTAAAAAAGATAAGCAGGTGCTTTCTGGTTTCAGACGTGGAGAGACAGAGGAGAGAGAGAGATACAGAGAGATAGAGAGAGATAGAGAGGAGAGAGGATAATTAAGGAAGATAAAATGTCAGAGAGAGAACAGACTCATTATCAGGAAACATGGCTCTGTAGTAAAACTGACTGACCTGAAACACAGAGAGAGAGAGAGAGAGGAGAAGGAGAGGAGGAAACAAGAGGAGAAGGAGATGAGGAGGACAGGGAGGAAAGAAGAGGACAAGAGGTGTAAAGCAAGGGGATGGGAAGAAGAGAAACATAAGTGCTGAGGAGTGTAGGTGGGGAAGAGGAAGGAAGTTTAGTAGTAGAAAAGTGGTGGAGAAAAAGGTAGGGGAGGATAGCAGAGATGGATAGAGAGCAGCATTGAGCAGAAGGCTGTTGGTAGAGTTGCTGCATGGGCCAAGGTCGTATAGAGCTGTGTGTGTGTGTGTCTGTATGTGTGATTCACAGTAGGGAAGGTCATGTTGATGAGGTAAAAGTGGCACTGCAGGCGACCTGAAAAGTGAGTCCTACCCCCACCAGGTGGCCCCATAGATGCCAGCAGGAACATGTGCTATACAACACACACACACTATATTCAGCACACACACATACAAGCACTCCATGCAGCATGCATCCACACACGTCCACACAAATAAACAGCAAGACTAATTCAACAAACTCACACAGCAACACACACAACTGCCCTAAAATTCTGAAATAGAAACGCCGAAGGAGAGGGAACTAAGGAACTTACGTGGCTAGGTAATGGATGATGCCTTGTTAATGATACCTGTAGAGTAGAGGTGTGTGTGTGTGTGCGTGTGCGTGTGTGTGTGTGTGTGTGTGTGTGTGTGCACAGTGCATTCAGAAAGTATTCAGACCCCTTTACTTTTTCCACATTTTGTTAAGTTACAGCCTTATTCTAAAATTCATTCAATAGTTTTCCCCCCTCATCAATCGATACACAATTACCCCACAATGACAAAGCAAAAACAGGTTTTTAGATTTTATAAAACTTAAATACTGAAATATCACATTTACATAAGTATTCAGGCCACTCCTGCGTTGTCTTTCCTGTGTGCTTAGGGTCGTTGTCCTGTTGGATGGTGAACCTTCGCCCCAGTCTGAGGTCTTGAGCAGGTTTTCATCAAGGATCTCTCTTTACTTTGCTCTGTTCATCTTTCCTTCGATCCTGACTAGTCTCCCAGTCCCTGCCGCTGAAAAACATCCCCACAGCATGAAACTTCCACCAACTTGCTTCACCGTAGGGAAGGTGCCAGGTTTCCTCCAGACGTGACGCTTGGAATTCAGGCCAAAGAGTTCAATCTTGGTTTTAATCAGACCAGAGAATCTTGTTTCTCATGGTCTGAGAGTCCTTTAGGTGCCTTTTGGCAAACTCCAAGCGGGCTGTCATGTGCCTTCTACTGAGGATTGGTTTTCGTCTGGCCACTCTACCATAAAGGCCTGATTGGTGGAGTGCTGCAGAGATGGCTGTCCTTCTGGAAGGTTCTCCCATCTCCACAGAGGAACTCTGGAGCTCTGTCAGAGTGACCATCGGGTTCTTGGTCACCTCCCTGACCAAGGCCCTTCTCCCCCGATTGCTCAGTTTGGCAGTGCGGTCAGCTCTAGGAAAACTCTTGGTGGTTCCAAACTTCTTCCATTTAAGAATGATGGAGGCCACTGTGTTCTTGAGGACCTCAATGCTATAGACATGTTTGGCACCCTTCCCCAGATCTGTGCCCCGACACAATCTTCTACGGACAATTCCTTCGACCTCATGGCTTTGTTTTTGCTCTGACATGCATTGTCAACTGTGAGACCTTATATAGACACGTGTGTGCCTTTCCAAATCATGTCCAATCAATTTAATTTACCACAGGTGGACTCCAATCAAGTTGTAGAAACATCTCAAGGATGATCAATGGAAACAGGATGTACCTGAGCTCTATTTTGAGTCTCAAAGTAAAGGGTCTTAATACTTACGTAAATAAGGTATTTCTGTTTTTTATTTTTAAGACATTTGCTAACATTTCTAAAAACCTGTTTTCACTTTGTCATTATGGGGTATTGTGTGTAGATTGATGATGATTTTTTAAATTGGTTTCAGAATAAGTCTGTAACGTAACAAAACGTGGAAAAAGGAAACAGGTTTGAATACTTTCCGAATGCACTGTAAGTGAGAGAGAGAGAAAGAGAGAATGAGAGGGAGAAAGAATGAGAGGAAATGTAAACTTGCTTTGGAAATGTAAACATATGTTTCCCATGCCAATGATGCCCTTTGAATTGAATTGAATTGAATGAGAGGGAGAGCGAAAGCGGATCCGGTCAGGTGTGTGTGGATGTGTGTGTGTGAGAGAGAGATGGAGAGAGATGGAGAGAAAGAGATGAAGAAAGTGCAAGAGATGGAGAGGTAGTGACGGGAAGAGTGAGAGATGGAGAGGTAGTGACGTGAAGAGTGAGAGATGGAGAGGTAGTGACGGGAAGAGTGAGAGATGGAGAGGTAGTGACGGGAAGAGTGAGAGATGGAGAGGTAGTGACGGGAAGAGTGAGAGATGGAGAGGTAGTGACGGGAAGAGTGAGAGATGGAGAGGTAGTGACGAGAAGAGAGGTGTTAGCCAGAAAAAGAGAGGCATATGAAAAGAGGTGTACATTAGTGAATAAGGGACAGCAGAAGACTGAGTGGATCAGAGAGGGGTTGATGGAGTGAACGATAGATGGATCAACAGACAGAGAGAGAGTTGATGGCTACTCTCCAACTTTTTCTCTCCCTCCCTCTCTCTCTAACTCCCTCTCTCTCTCATAGTTATTCAGGTGATGTTAATGATGATGATGATGGTGGTGGTGATGAGGATGACGATGCTGTTATAAGTACTTCCATCACCCAGCCAGGTTCCTGTAATGTAATGACTGTTCAGGGGTGTGTGTGTGTGTGTGTGTGTGTTTGTGTGTGCGCGCCCGCGTTAGAGCTAGGTGGGTGGTGAGGCGAGAGGCCCGACGTACGTGACTCAGCTAATTGCGGCGCCTTGTGAGTGAGAGCCGTGTACTCTGAAATAGTAGGAACCTGAGCTGAGATGGAGGCTATTCAACCTGGTCTAACAAATACACACACACACCTGCACTCACCTTAATCATACTTTATTACCCCCTACTCCCGCTGTGGCGGCTGGTCCAAAGTATTTTTAGCTGTAGATTATGGCTTTCCAATATCTAAGCCTCACATGAATAGTCGAACGTGGAACCAAATGTAATTCTGTATGCCCATGTTGCCACATGTAATGAATACAAATATTACAATAATATATGCCATTTAACACATGCTTTTATCCAAAGTGACTTACAGTCACGCTTCCATCCATTTTCATACAGGTGGTCCCAGGAATCAAACCCACTATCCTGGTGTTGAAGTGCCATGCTCTACCAACTGAGCTAGAGGACCTGGGGCCATGCTCTACAAACTGAGCTACAGAGGACCTGGGGCCATGCTCTACCAACTGAGCTACAGAGGACCTGGGGCCATGCACTACCAACTGAGCTACAGAGGACCTGGGGCCATGCACTACCAACTGAGCTACAGAGGACCTGGGGCCATACTCTACCAACTGAGCTACAGAGGACCTGGGGCCATGCACTACCAACTGAGCTACAGAGGACCTGGGGCCATGCTCTACCAACTGAGCTACAGAGGACCTGGGGCCATGCTCTACCA